>NC_092156.1:40289288-40476788 GCF_045791955.1 Oncorhynchus clarkii lewisi
AGCAGTGTTTTTTTTTTGGACAGCAGTGGCTTCTTCCCATGAACACCATTCTTGTTTAGTGTTTTACGTATCGTATACTCATCAACAGAGATGTTAGCATGTTCCAGAGATTTCTATAAGTCTTTAGCTGACACTCTAGGATTCTTCTTAACCTCATTGAGCATTCTGCACTGTGCGCTTGCGGTCATTTTTGTAGGACGGACACTCCTAGGGGGAGCAGCAGCAGTGCTGAACTTTCTCCATTTATAGACAGTTTGTCTTACCGTGGACTGATGAACATTAACGCTTTTAGAGATACTTTTGTAACCCTTTCCAACTTATGCAAGTCAAGTTAATCGTAGGTCTTAGGTCTTCTGAGATCTCTTTTGTTCGAGGCATGGTTCAAATCAGGCAATGCTTCATGTGAATAGTACTCACATTTTGTGAGTTGTTTTTAAATTGCAGGGCAGCTCTAACCAACATCTCCAATCTCGTCTCATTGATTGAACTCCAGGTAAGCCGAGTCCTGACTCCAATTAGCTTTTGGAGAAGTCATTAGCTTAGGGGGTTCACATACTTTTTCCAACCTATACTGTGAATGTTTAAATTATGTATTCAATATAGACAAGAAAAATACAATAATTGTTGTGTATTCTGTGTTGAATTCAAAAAAATTGCTGTTGATGACGGTCAAGTACGGTCATATTTTACTTGCTCTGTTAAATCTACCCTTTGGAATGAAGTGAATCTATTTCGTTTTTAAGTGGAGATCTCTTAACAATCATTCTCACGATAGCGCATTGGTAATAGTCAGTGATAATTATCATAGCTAACAGGGCTGGGCTTTGTTAAAACCTTGGATGGGAGACCAAGGGGTAACTGTAGATGTATCAATTCTCCGGTAGGAGGTGCTGCCTAGCCTATTTTTTCTTCTACTTATAGTGGATATAACGTAGAACATCTGACGTTGTTTTAAAGGTACAAGTTTAACACATTGTCTATGTTGAAATTTGGTAACCATGGTGACAATCATGTGGTTGAAATATCACCCTCAAAACAACAGTTGATGAGGTTTTTCAAATATTGTCCACATAGATTTCACGTCACAATACGTTGACAAATTACGTTGAAAGAACGGTGATTCAACCAGTTTGTGCCCAGTAGGATGGGTGTGTCCCTGCATTTCTACATGGCTTTATTGTTGGTGTTTTGTAGGCCTATGTGTATTTACGTATGGTTGTGTGTGTGCCTGTTCCTTTGTAATGGCCAAAAATAGCATTTTTAGGGAGCAGAAATTAGATAGAGGGTGCCTCTTTCTGCACTCTTATATTCCCCAATAAATCATTATCCAGTCCAAACACACACACAGACTAGGGCCTCTAACATCCAGTGAATTCAAAGCCTGCAGGAGCGCCCCATTCTTCCTATAGAAATGGCTGTAGCTCTGTGCAGACAGATGACTGGCGTTAGGAGGCAGGGAGGCTGTACCATTATACCTGCTGCCTTCCAACACTCAGCTATTGTGATGTACCCTTACAAAGACCTTTGCTTCACGGAAGATAAGACAACTGGTCAAGAATTCCATTCAAGGTTTCAATTACCATTCCCATGCGGAGCAATATCTGATTCATCTACATTTGATTCAATTAGAAGAGTTGTGGTCCTCTGAGATGCTAATGTCAAGCAACAGTTACTGATTCACACCTGGGAGCAGACTGGGTAGAAACAACAGTTACATATTCCTGGATTAATGCAAAATGTCACTCCATAAACTAATTGAATGATGGGATCTTAGGGTGTCTCATTTTGACCAACTCACAATACAGTTACAAGCAATAGAATATAATTATTGTTCAATAGTTTATGGAGTGACGTTTTGCATTAATCTGGCTATCAAGGCACAAGGTGAGACCTTGTGAGACCCAAATGCAGACACAGGAGGCAGATGGTTGGAGTCTTTCAATGTTTATTAATCCAAAGGGGTAGGCAAGAGAATGGTCGTGGACAGGCAAAAATGTCAAAACCAGATCAGAGTCCAGCAGGTACAGAGTGGCAGAGAGGCTTGTGGTCAAGGCAGGCAGAATGGTCAGGCAGGTGGGTACAAAGTCCAGAACAGGCAAGGGTCAAAACCGTGAGGACTAGAAAAAGGAGAATGCAAAAAGCAGGAGACCAGGAAAACCGCTGGTTGACTTGGAAACATACAAGACAAACTGGCACAGAGAGACAGAAAACACAGGGATAAATACACTGGGGAAAATAAGGTACATCTGGAGGGGGTGGAGACAATCACAAGGACAGGTGAAACAGTATGTAACTGGCAGTATGTAACTGTTGTTTCTACCCAGTCTGTGAATCAGTACCTGTTTATTATATTGCTTGTTGATGCTGTAACTGCATTGTGAGTTTGTCAAAATGAGACACCCATCTCGTTGTGATGGACTAAACGATGCCTCTCAGAAATCCCAGGGGTGTAGGGAATAAGTCTTGCCTGCTCCTCTGACTTCTTTTTAAAATTGTATTTACATTTTTACCCCAATTTCGTAGTATCCAATTATTAGTAGTTACTATCTTGTCTCATCACTACAACTCCCGTACGGGCTCGGGAGAGACGAAGCTCGAAAGTCACGCGTCCTCCAAAACACAACCCAACCAAGGTGCACTGCTTCTTAACACAGCGCGCATCCAACTCGGAAGCCACACCAATGTGTCTGGCGACCTTGGTTACCGTGCACCTGGCGACCTTGGTTAGTGCGCACTGCACCTGACCCGCCACAGGAGTCGCTGGTGCGCGGTGAGACAAGGATATCCCTACCGGCCAAACCCTCCCTAACCCGGACAATGCTAGGCCAATTGTGCGTCGCCCCACAGACCTCCCAGTCGCGGCCGGCGGCGACAGAGCCTGGGCGCGAACCCAGAGTCTCTGGTGGCACAGCTAGCGCTGCGATGCAGTGCCCTAGACCACTGCGCCACCTGAGGCCCTCCTCTGACTTCTTATTGTCACGGATTCGCTAATCACTTGCATCCAAAACAATATACAGTGCAAGCTGAACTTCGAGTGCATGCCGATCATAATCAGAGAGGTGATTAATCACCTATATACTTAATTAAGTTGAGGAACAACAGCATATCCTTCATTCTCTTTTCTTCTTGCTATTGTCACAGTAGCACCAAAAGGTGTTTGGCTCAGATGAACTATGACACTGTGAAGGTCAGGGAGGTAACAGCCAGCTCAATGTGTTTTTAATTGTCTCATTTAGTTAGTTAATGAGCTTTGTATTAAAGCCGAAGAGGCACAGAGAGCATCCAAGAGGCCTCCAATGAATGATGTTGTTGTTTGGCTATCTAAAGGAGATACTCATCAATACCAACCTTAATTCATCAACAAGAAAGCATGAACTTAAAATAGTACACTACACTCATCAAGTTCATTACTAATTAGGAAAAACAAAGGATAGGGTAATAGCACACAATAGAGAGAAAGAGAGAGTGAGATAGATAGATAGATAGATAGATAAGTAGATGAATTTGAATACCTTGATGGATGGATAGAGGGATGGACAGAGACATGATGGATGAATGGTTTGACAGATGAAAACAAAGAGTTATAGAGTGATGGATGGGGTGATGGTAAACATTGAGATATTGTTAGATAAATAAGATACTGTAAGGGTGATGGATATCCATAGTTATGGCAGTGACATTACCAAAGGTGGGAGAGGCAGGGGCAGGTGGTCCACAAGCACACTGTTGTATTTCACTTCTCTGTGTTTGGTAACGATGACACATGACCACGTAGGCCACACAGACAATGGCTGTACTTCGGTATCATCCAATAACACATGCTAGATGTCAGATATTTGAGTTTGCACTGCTTGTGGATGTCAAACACATTGAATATAGTGGTTCTCTAGTCTAGGCAGCAGAATATCGTCTGTGCCAGTGATGTTGGTGGTCAGCTCATGTAAAGCCTGTGGGGTCTTATTCTTCACCACTCTACACAGAGGGACGGCACCCTGACATAATGTCCGAGTGCCCAGTGATCCTTGGTGTCTCTCTGCAGTTCTCTGTGTTCCCTTACATGATGTGACTGACCAGTTATCAAGAGAATGTGATGTACAGTGTACAGTGGAATGAGAGGGTACAGTGGAAAAATGCCAATGAGCCTCTGCAAAAGAAGCCTGGGTGGTGGGGTTAGATAAGGATAAGGACGGATAAGACACATGAACACTGCATGTAAACAGTCCAAGCCAATTCCAGGCTAGGTTAGCTGAAGACTGTAACGACTGTAACGTTCTTTGCTTCACGGAAACGTGGCTTACTGGAGAGACACTATCCGAAGCGGTGCAGCCAACAGGTTTCTCCACGCATCGCGCAGACAGGAAAAAACATCTTTCTGGTAAAAAGAGGGGCGGGGGCGTATGCCTTATGACTAACGTGACATGGTGTGATGAAAGAAACATACAAGAACTCAAATCCTTCTGTTCACCTGATTTAGAATTCCTCACAATAAAATGTAGACCGCATTATCTACCAAGAGAATTCTCTTCGATTATAATCACAGCCGTATATATCCCCCCCCAAGCAGACACATCGTTGGCTCTGAATGAACTTTATTTGACTCTTTGCAAACTGGAAACCATTTATCCGGAGGCTGCATTCATTGTAGCTGGGGATTTTAACAAGGCTAATCTGAAAACAAGACTCCCCAAATTTTATCAGCATATCGATTGCGCAACCAGGGGTGGAAAGACCTTGGATCATTGTTACTCTAACTTCCGCGACGCATATAAGGCCCTGCCCCGCCCCCCTTTCGGAAAAGCTGACCACGACTCCATTCTGTTGATCCCTGCCTACAGACAGAAACTAAAACAAGAGGCTCCCACGCTGAGGTCTGTCCAACGCTGGTCCGACCAAGCTGACTCCACACTCCAAGACTGCTTCCATCACGTGGACTGGGACATGTTTCGTATTGCGTCAGACAACAACATTGACGAATACGCTGATTCGGTGTGCGAGTTCATTAGAACGTGCGTTGAAGATGTCGTTCCCATAGCAACGATTAAAACATTCCCTAACCAGAAACCGTGGATTGATGGCAGCATTCGTGTGAAACTGAAAGCGCGAACCACTGCTTTTAATCAGGGCAAGGTGTCTGGTAACATGACCGAATACAAACAGTGCAGCTATTCCCTCCGCAAGGCTATCAAACAAGCTAAGCGTCAGTACAGAGACAAAGTAGAATCTCAATTCAACGGCTCAGACACAAGAGGCATGTGGCAGGGTCTACAGTCAATCACGGACTACAGGAAGAAATCCAGCCCAGTCACGGACCAGGATGTCCTGCTCCCAGGCAGACTAAATAACTTTTTTGCCCGCTTTGAGGACAATACAGTGCCACTGACACGGCCTGCAACGAAAACTTGCGGTCTCTCCTTCACTGCAGCCGAGGTGAGTAAGACATTTAAACGTGTTAACCCTCGCAAGGCTGCAGCCGCGCCCTCAGAGCATGCGCAGACCAGCTGGCCGGTGTGTTTACGGACATATTCAATCAATCCCTATACCAGTCTGCTGTTCCCACATGCTTCAAGAGGGCCACCATTGTTCCTGTTCCCAAGAAAGCTAAGGTAACTGAGCTAAACGACTACCGCCCCGCCTACTCGCTGGTGCGCGGTGAGACAAGGATATCCCTACCGGCCAAACCCTCCCTAACCCGGACAATGCTAGGCCAATTGTGCGTCGCCCCACAGACCTCCCAGTCGCGGCCGGCGGCGACAGAGCCTGGGCGCGAACCCAGAGTCTCTGGTGGCACAGCTAGCGCTGCGATGCAGTGCCCTAGACCACTGCGCCACCTGAGGCCCTCCTCTGACTTCTTATTGTCACGGATTCGCTAATCACTTGCATCCAAAACAATATACAGTGCAAGCTGAACTTCGAGTGCATGCCGATCATAATCAGAGAGGTGATTAATCACCTATATACTTAATTAAGTTGAGGAACAACAGCATATCCTTCATTCTCTTTTCTTCTTGCTATTGTCACAGTAGCACCAAAAGGTGTTTGGCTCAGATGAACTATGACACTGTGAAGGTCAGGGAGGTAACAGCCAGCTCAATGTGTTTTTAATTGTCTCATTTAGTTAGTTAATGAGCTTTGTATTAAAGCCGAAGAGGCACAGAGAGCATCCAAGAGGCCTCCAATGAATGATGTTGTTGTTTGGCTATCTAAAGGAGATACTCATCAATACCAACCTTAATTCATCAACAAGAAAGCATGAACTTAAAATAGTACACTACACTCATCAAGTTCATTACTAATTAGGAAAAACAAAGGATAGGGTAATAGCACACAATAGAGAGAAAGAGAGAGTGAGATAGATAGATAGATAGATAGATAAGTAGATGAATTTGAATACCTTGATGGATGGATAGAGGGATGGACAGAGACATGATGGATGAATGGTTTGACAGATGAAAACAAAGAGTTATAGAGTGATGGATGGGGTGATGGTAAACATTGAGATATTGTTAGATAAATAAGATACTGTAAGGGTGATGGATATCCATAGTTATGGCAGTGACATTACCAAAGGTGGGAGAGGCAGGGGCAGGTGGTCCACAAGCACACTGTTGTATTTCACTTCTCTGTGTTTGGTAACGATGACACATGACCACGTAGGCCACACAGACAATGGCTGTACTTCGGTATCATCCAATAACACATGCTAGATGTCAGATATTTGAGTTTGCACTGCTTGTGGATGTCAAACACATTGAATATAGTGGTTCTCTAGTCTAGGCAGCAGAATATCGTCTGTGCCAGTGATGTTGGTGGTCAGCTCATGTAAAGCCTGTGGGGTCTTATTCTTCACCACTCTACACAGAGGGACGGCACCCTGACATAATGTCCGAGTGCCCAGTGATCCTTGGTGTCTCTCTGCAGTTCTCTGTGTTCCCTTACATGATGTGACTGACCAGTTATCAAGAGAATGTGATGTACAGTGTACAGTGGAATGAGAGGGTACAGTGGAAAAATGCCAATGAGCCTCTGCAAAAGAAGCCTGGGTGGTGGGGTTAGATAAGGATAAGGACGGATAAGACACATGAACACTGCATGTAAACAGTCCAAGCCAATTCCAGGCTAGGTTAGCTGAAGACTGTAACGACTGTAACGTTCTTTGCTTCACGGAAACGTGGCTTACTGGAGAGACACTATCCGAAGCGGTGCAGCCAACAGGTTTCTCCACGCATCGCGCAGACAGGAAAAAACATCTTTCTGGTAAAAAGAGGGGCGGGGGCGTATGCCTTATGACTAACGTGACATGGTGTGATGAAAGAAACATACAAGAACTCAAATCCTTCTGTTCACCTGATTTAGAATTCCTCACAATAAAATGTAGACCGCATTATCTACCAAGAGAATTCTCTTCGATTATAATCACAGCCGTATATATCCCCCCCCAAGCAGACACATCGTTGGCTCTGAATGAACTTTATTTGACTCTTTGCAAACTGGAAACCATTTATCCGGAGGCTGCATTCATTGTAGCTGGGGATTTTAACAAGGCTAATCTGAAAACAAGACTCCCCAAATTTTATCAGCATATCGATTGCGCAACCAGGGGTGGAAAGACCTTGGATCATTGTTACTCTAACTTCCGCGACGCATATAAGGCCCTGCCCCGCCCCCCTTTCGGAAAAGCTGACCACGACTCCATTCTGTTGATCCCTGCCTACAGACAGAAACTAAAACAAGAGGCTCCCACGCTGAGGTCTGTCCAACGCTGGTCCGACCAAGCTGACTCCACACTCCAAGACTGCTTCCATCACGTGGACTGGGACATGTTTCGTATTGCGTCAGACAACAACATTGACGAATACGCTGATTCGGTGTGCGAGTTCATTAGAACGTGCGTTGAAGATGTCGTTCCCATAGCAACGATTAAAACATTCCCTAACCAGAAACCGTGGATTGATGGCAGCATTCGTGTGAAACTGAAAGCGCGAACCACTGCTTTTAATCAGGGCAAGGTGTCTGGTAACATGACCGAATACAAACAGTGCAGCTATTCCCTCCGCAAGGCTATCAAACAAGCTAAGCGTCAGTACAGAGACAAAGTAGAATCTCAATTCAACGGCTCAGACACAAGAGGCATGTGGCAGGGTCTACAGTCAATCACGGACTACAGGAAGAAATCCAGCCCAGTCACGGACCAGGATGTCCTGCTCCCAGGCAGACTAAATAACTTTTTTGCCCGCTTTGAGGACAATACAGTGCCACTGACACGGCCTGCAACGAAAACTTGCGGTCTCTCCTTCACTGCAGCCGAGGTGAGTAAGACATTTAAACGTGTTAACCCTCGCAAGGCTGCAGCCGCGCCCTCAGAGCATGCGCAGACCAGCTGGCCGGTGTGTTTACGGACATATTCAATCAATCCCTATACCAGTCTGCTGTTCCCACATGCTTCAAGAGGGCCACCATTGTTCCTGTTCCCAAGAAAGCTAAGGTAACTGAGCTAAACGACTACCGCCCCGTAGCACTCACTTCCGTCATCATGAAGTGCTTTGAGAGACTAGGCAAGGACCATATCACCTCCACCCTACCTGACACCCTAGACCCACTCCAATTTGCTTACCGCCCAAATAGGTCCACAGACGATGCAATCTCAACCACACTGCACACTGCCCTAACCCATCTGGACAAGAGGAATACCTATGTGAGAATGCTGTTCATTGACTACAGCTCGGCATTCAACACCATAGTACCCTCCAAGCTCGTCATCAAGCTCGAGACCCTGGGTCTCGACCCCGCCCTGTGCAACTGGGTACTGGACTTCCTGACGGGCCGCCCCCAGGTGGTGAGGGTAGGTAACAACATCTCCTCCCCGCTGATCCTCAACACTGGGGCCCCACAAGGGTGCGTTCTGAGCCCTCTCCTGTAATCCCTGTTCACCCACGACTGCGTGGCCACGCACGCCTCCAACTCAATCATCAAGTTTGCGGACGACACAACAGTGGTAGGCTTGATTACCAACAACGACGAGACGGCCTACAGGGAGGAGGTGAGGGCCCTCGGAGTGTGGTGTCAGGAAAATAACCTCACATTCAACGTCAACAAAACTAAGGAGATGATTGTGGACTTCAGGAAACAGCAGAGGGAACACCCCCCTATCCACATCGATGGAACAGTAGTGGAGAGGGTAGCAAGTTTTAAGTTCCTCGGCATACACATCACAGACAAACTGAATTGGTCCACTCACACAGACAGCATTGTGAAGAAGGCGCAGCAGCGCCTCTTCAACCTCAGGAGGCTGAAGAAATTCGGCTTGTCACCAAAAGCACTCACAAACTTCTACAGATGCACAATCGAGAGCATCCTGGCGGGCTGTATCACCGCCTGGTACGGCAACTGCTCCGCCCTCAACCGTAAGGCTCTCCAGAGGGTAGTGAGGTCTGCACAACGCATCACCGGGGGCAAACTACCTACCCTCCAGGACACCTACACCACCCGATGTCACAGGAAGGCCATAAAGATCATCAAGGACATCAACCACCCGAGCCACTGCCTGTTCACCCCGCTATCATCCAGAAGGCGAGGCCAGTACAGGTGCATCAAAGCTGGGACCGAGAGACTGAAAAACAGCTTCTATCTCAAGGCTATCAGACTGTTAAACAGCCACCACTAACATTGAGTGGCTGCTGCCAACACACTGACACTGACTCAACTCCAGCCACTTTAATAATGGGAATTGATGGGAAATGATGTAAATATATCACTAGCCACTTTAAACAATGCTACCTTATATAATGTTACTTACCCTACATTATTCATCTCATATGCATACGTATATACTGTACTCTATATCATCGACTGTATCCTTATGTAATACATGTATCACTAGCCACTTTAACTATGCCACTTTGTTTACATACTCATCTCATATGTATATACTGTACTCGATACCATCTACTGTATCTGCCTATGCTGCTCTGTACCATCACTCATTCATATATCCTTATGTACATATTCTTTATCCCCTCACACTGTGTACAAGACAGTAGTTTTGGAATTGTTAGTTAGATTACTTGTTGGTTATTACTGCATTGTCGGAACTAGAAGCACAAGCATTTCGCTACACTCGCATTAACATCTGCTAACCATGTGTATGTGACAAATAAAATTTGATTTGATTTGAAGTGGGAGGGTGGGTTGGAGGGGGAGGGGGGGGGGGGGGGGGTGGTGGTGGTGGTGGTGGGGGGGGGGGGGGTACGGGGTAGACTTAGCTAAGCTTGTCCGTCAGTTCTCTGGTCTCGCCTTGTTTTCATTCAATACCACTACATCGCTGCCTGATGGCATGTATGGATTTCTGTCTGTTCGTCCATCCACTTTGAATGCTAATGTATTCACAGCTATGAAATCGCCTGTCTGTAATGCACGTATCTATTTATTGGCTGCAGTGGTAACCCTTTTTCAGCCTGTAGGTCCTGTGGCGGTGGACTATGGGAAAAGTCTGTATGTCATAGGTGTGTTGGTAGGAGGGCACAGAGCTTAGGCACAATAGATGAAGCTCAGCATTCATAGTACATGGTGTAGCAGTGGCTACAGATGAGAGTAATACTGTTGGTTGAAGCTGTCTAAATCACTGTAATTGGTTGGATGAGTCCGGCTCTGTCTCTATGTGTGCCTGACTCAGTCGTCAACACAGTTGGTATTCATGCCACCCAGTGGGCTGTGTACTTATTCAGGAAATACATTTGAATAAATCTCCAATAGATCACAACTCCCTCAAGGTCTCCGGCTGAGACGCACGCAGCAGCAATCTCCAGAGCCTCCACTTCCAACAGGGCCAGGAAATTATTTCTCCTCACTTTTTGTTGAGAAAATATATAATAAGCTCCTTGAGATGGGAGATCTCACATTCCGTAAAATATTATCTCCCGAAAGACAAACATGCCCTGGGTGCTTTTGAATTGGTTATGTTCAGTATTTTTGAACTGTCATTGTTGTTCAGTTATACTAGTGCTAAGAATGACTCAAGGTTTAACCTTTTGCCATACAGACAGAGAACCCTCACCTCCACTCTCCCCTGTTGACCTCCTTTTAGTCATTAGCCTTAAACCTGATTCCAGGCAGTTTTGTTAGGTGAAAACAGCCAGAAATCGATGAGTTTGTCACCTGAGTGATAACCTATGCAGAGCATGTGGAATGGTCTAGCTGTGCTGCAGGTGCAGAGCTATGTCTGAGAGGAATAGTCCCACAAAAACAACATGGGTGCTTTGTTCAGAGTTAACTCTGTAACACTGATATGACTCTATATACATATTTAGACATGGAATCACTGGCCACTTTAATAATGGAACCCTAGTCACTTTAATAGTGTTTACGTACTGCTTTACTCATCTCATATGCATATACTGTATCCTCTTCTACTGTATTTTAGTCAATGCCTCTCCCACACTGCTCATCCTAATATTTATATATTTCTTTATTCCATTCTTTCACTTTTAGATCTGTGTGTATTGTTGGGAATTGTTTGATACTACTGTGATGTTGGAGCTGGGAACACAAGCATTTCGCCACACCGCAATAACTTCTCCTAAATAATATGTGTATGTGACCAATAACATGATTTGATTAAATATGAAGGTTTAGAGTGCATAATGGATACAGTAGGGATATACAGTATAAAAAAACAGTGCACTTACTCCTGCATGCAAGCTTCCACACAGAAACACACATATACGCAAACATGCATGTGCTTGTTTTTTTGATGTTAAAGGTTATGCCTCTCTCTACTCTAGAGCTTCCATGGATAGTAGTTGCTAATGAGAGTTTGTTCGGTGACACCACAGCTCTCCTGATCTATTTCCCCACCTGACCTCTGACCTGACCTCTCCAAAAAGGTAATCAGCTCCCCGATGGAGGATGTGCCTTAAGAGGCTTTCCTCCAAGACACCCATTGATCAGACACACATTAATCACTCTGTGTGTGGAGGAACACACCCTTCCTATGGTAAACGCATCATATGTTTTTTTATGAGAGGGGAGGTTGACCTCTAAGCTGAGCGATTTGTTAAAAGCATTTGACACACAAAATTCAGGAAACAAGGGGGAACACACCTGACAGATAAACGCAGTGATGATGAGTTGGCGGCAGGGAGTGAATGGAGCTGGGGGTGTGTGTGAGAGACAGAGATCGAAAGAAAGAGCTTGTGTGAGGAAGATGTGCGTTTGGCTTGAGAGGGTGGGGGTGGTAGGACCATAAAACAATATTAACCCCATCAAAGCTAACTGAGTGTGTTTAAAGGTCTTTGGGAAGCATTGTTCCATGTTAACGATCTGTTAAGCAATGATGTGGTGACGATGGGGATGGTGAGAGGGGGCGGTCCTGGAGCACTCCTTCATCCCTCTCATGGTTTTAATTAACCTCTAAACGTCTAGGGGGGGGGGGGGGTTCTACTAACATATGGAATTGTTTTTAAGGACATACGATGGACCATTTGGCTATTTGTATTTATTTTTTATATGATAAAATATAGAATTTGGGCTTTACTACTATAGCCCACTGAAACACATTGAATACCACACTCATAAATGGAAAACAGACAATCAAAACAATTATTATAAGGAATAAGGTCCTATATCTAGCCTCTTTTTGTGTTGGCACAAAACGATCTCCCTACTTCCATTCATTTTTTATACCGGTACCAGGTTACCTTCAGACGACTCCCGTGACAGTTGTGGTGGTTGTAGAGCAAAACAGAGAGAGGCTTCCCTTTCCGTAGTGGAGTCATATTAGTTTGTTGCCCAAACGGTTGGGACGCTACAGACAGAAGTTGGCACATCGGCGGTACTGACTTCAGACGGGTCCCGTGGGTCTTGTTGGGGTCGTAGAGCAAAACGTAGAACACCATCATGGTGGTGAGTCTCATGTTTCCATAGAGGGGTCATATTACTTAGTAGGCCAAACCATTCGGACGCTACAGACGTTGTCATGAGAAGACAGATTTTCAGGATTCCTCCTCGTCTGACAGCGCTATAGCCCTGCACTTCCCACCACACAGGCGGAAGGTCTACATAGGTGGATGCGATGGATTGAGAAGCAGCCCGTGCAAAAAACAGATATCTCTAGCTTAAACTGATGGATTTCCATGGGAATGTTGTTATTATGTTAATTCAATTGACTCATGGGTGTCAATAGACTCTTAAGGATGACCGCACTGGATCCTCTGTGTTTTCCCACCTAACGACCCCTCATTTTACACGATTTAACCCCATGAATAACAAACACATCCCCTCATTACTAGCATATACATTCATACAGGGCACACTTCGATTTTGTCTTATCTTGATTTTTGTCCAGCTATGTGGTCAAGTGCTGCAAAGAAAGACCTAGTTAAGCTGCAGCTGGCCCAAAACAGAGCGGCACTTCTTGCTCTTCATTGTAATCAGATGTCTAATGTAAATACTATGCATGTCAGTCTCTCTTGGCGGAGAGTTGAGGAGAGACTGACTGCATAACTTCTTCTTTTTACAAGAAACATGAATGTGTTAAAAATTCCAAATTGTTTGCATAGTCAACTTACGCAAAGCTCTGACACACACAGTTACCCCACCAGACATGCCACCAGGGTTCTTTTCATAGTCCCCAAACCCAGAACAATGTAAGAAAGCATACAGTATTATATAAAGCCATTATTGCATGGAACTCCCTTCCATCTCATATTGCTCAAATAAACAGCAAGGTTGCTTCTCTGTGATGTCTTAAGTTCACAATTGAATGAGAAAATACAGTACACTTCCCCACAAAAACAGGTAATTATCCTGTCAGACAGCTGTCTGCTAGTGAATTTGTTACTGTACTGTATTAATGGTCTGAGATAACACAACAGCTACGCAGACATTTCAGTACTTTCGCAGATGCTCTTTTCCAGAGCAACCACATACATTTTCATACTATTCCCCTGTGGGAATTTAACCCACAACCCAGGTGTTGCAAGTGCTATGCTCTACCAACTGAGCTATATGGGACCAAGTATGTTAGTTGTTCTGACATACAGTACAATATAACACAACCTGGTCTCAGTATTAAACCCTCCACAGAGCCCATGGCTTTCTCTGGTGCAGTTCCACACTGTTTTTTTTGGAGATTAGCATGTAATCTTATCAGCAAGGGCCTAGATCTGCTCCTTTTGAAGTGGAAATGTGGGGGCCATACCTGGCTAGCTTTCTCACTGAGTAAATTGTCTTCCTTTAGCAGAGACACTGACTGATCTCCCTCTCGCTCCCGTGCCTGTGTTCACCACTGATGGATAACGAGTCGCTGTATAAAATGTGTAGAACTGGCCGATAAGATCAAGGGGTCGAATCTCCAGCAGGTCACCAGGGAGATTTGCACCTATCAGAGGTGACTGCAGTCTCGGAATATTGATTG
Source organism: Oncorhynchus clarkii lewisi (assembly GCF_045791955.1). Lineage (NCBI taxonomy): Eukaryota > Metazoa > Chordata > Actinopteri > Salmoniformes > Salmonidae > Oncorhynchus > Oncorhynchus clarkii. Next base: position 40,303,699 of record NC_092156.1, read on the forward strand.
AGGGAAGCAGGAAGTTAATTTGTCTAAAGAAAATTGTGTATTTGTATGGAAAGAGGAATCGGAAAGGCAAATATCACACAATCCAGGTCAGATTACACAAATGTGAATTGTTGAATATGAAACTGTGTATGTGCATGTGTACGTGCACACTTATCTGCATCCTTGCCACTTGTCTGAAGACCTCTGTTGTTTTACCCTGTTTGATTTGATGCTTCATCACTGGACTAATGCACAAGGCAGCTCATCCCTGTGTCCTCCATCTCAAATGTCAATTACACAGTGACTCTGATATGAGGTTCAATTTAACAGCTTCAAACTAATGGCCATCTCCTCCTCGCTCTATCTCTGCCTCCTCATTCCCGCTCTCTCACTTTTATTCACACTAATGTGATATTATCAGGCATAAGAGGGATTTGAGGATAATATCACCGGAGATCCTTTGTAAGAGCTTCACTGAAAATGTGAAAAATGTTTATAGCCAATTTGACTATACCTTCTCTGTAAAGTAATTGGTTGAAAATGACGCATAGACTGAGAGGCTATACTGACTTGATAAGTTTGACCATCCAAGTACCAGAACACAAAGTATTTACATGTTCCGATCAATCCATCATCTCTGGCAAGAGACAGAGAAAGACAGCCAGGCCAAAGGGGGGTCTCCTGGGACTCCATGGTCAGATTACGACACTATCCCCCCAGGGAGCCCAGCAGACATTAACCCACACTGAGGTGACAGGACAGGACTAGTGTTCAGACTCAAAACACATCAACTCTCACCTCCTACACAACACAGGGGGTTTGGGTGAATGGCCAAAGAGTGGCAGTGACGGGAACCCATTACGATTAGCTACTGCCCTCCACTGTATCTAACAATAGTATGTCTAGTAATTTCCATTCTGGCTTGTAGGTTCACCATCTCCCACGGCTGTGTTGCTCTTATCACCCACATCTCCAATCCGTCATGACTATTAGTCTGAGTGTGAATGAGGAGAGTAATTACATTAAGATGTGTATGTAACAAAAGAATGCAGAATGTAATTATGCTATTCATTCAAAATCTCCTCCATTTTGTTACTTTGCATTATTGTGGGCCCCTTTCTCTTTCATACCTTCATATCTCCAGATTTGCAGTAGCAGCCCCCCTCTCCAGTAGGGACTATCTCGCCTCTCTCTGTTTCTCCACTCCTCAACAGGCTGTGACCCGTGTCTCTCCTGCTCCGCAGTGAAACCATGATGCAATATTAACGAGCCTGGAGAGAGAGCGCTTTGTTCCACTCCTCAGCCTTTAGGATAGAAACACAGTGAATAAAACTCCTCCTTTAGGATAGAAACGCATTGAATAAAACTCCTCCTTTATGATAGAAACACATTGAATAAAACTCCTCCTTTAGGATAGAAACACATTGAATAAAACTCCTCCTTTAGGATAGAAACACAATGAATAAAACTCCCCCTTTAGGATAGAAACACAGTGAATAAAACTCCTCCTTTATGATAGAAACACATTGAATAAAACTCCTCCTTTATGATAGAAACACATTGAATAAAACTCCCCCTTTAGGATAGAAACACATTGAATAAAACTCCTCCTTTAGGATAGAAACACATTGAATAAAACTCCTCCTTTAGGATAGAAACACATTGAATAAAACTCCTCCTTTAGGATAGAAACACATTGAATAAAACTCCTCCTTTAGGATAGAAACACATTGAATAAAACTCCTCCTTTAGGATAGAAACACATTGAATAAAACTCCTCCTTTAGGATAGAAACACATTGAATAAAACTCCTCCTTTAGGATAGAAACACAATGAATTAAACTCATCTTTTAGGATAGAAACACATTGAATAAAATTCCTCTGAGTATTAGCATTTTAATGATCACTTGCAGCTTTTATTATTTTTCATTTGTGACTGTGACAGGTTATGTGACAAATCTTGGTGTGGCAGCACAGCGTTCCTTTGCTGGTGTGGCAACCAGGGATGGATATAGGAACAGCATGGTTTTTGTCATGTAATGTGTTTACTGAATGTAGAACAGGGCACAAAATGATATACATATTCAAGGATTAGACTGCAAAGTCCCCCATGTGATTGTGTTTAGATTTAGATTAGCTTGAGGAACGAAAGAAGCAGAGACTGCCGTGCACTCCGATGGACGGATAGAGTATGACAATCGTTTGTCACTGTGAATATTAAAAACAAGAGGGAAAAAATGTACTGATCATTTTTAAATGACATCAAAACACTATACATACCAATGAGCACATTCATGGATGAATAGTGAATCCCTTGTATTTTTACTCAGAGATGGACATATTACCCATGGCACAGTACATATAACTTGTGGCATTGAGATCAGGCATTTCAACTAACAAAATAATGTCTACAATCCCACCTCACTAACATCCCAGACACACCACAAACAGACTTTGGTTGGGTAGGAGAAGAGTCCAATCATGACTGCAAATGATCTGCCTCCAAATTGTCGAAGAGACTATTCATTATAATAGGGATGAGTTCATAAGATGTTTTTTTTCTCCCTCAGACAAACGAAAAACCGAGAATGCAATAATGAAGGAGAGGATGAGAGAGAAAGATGGAAGTGCAGAGTGAGTGAGAGAGACGGAGGAGTGGAGAAGGATAAAAAAATGTTCATTACTTCACCCATATCGCAATAGCTCTTGGGTATAACTGTTAAATTACAGGAGTGTTCTTTTCCACCTATTTCCCCTGGGGATTGTGGGTATTGATAAGGAAATCCTGATAAACAGAGCAGAGCAGAGAGGAAAGGGAGAAAATAGTAGAAGAAATAGCAATCAGCTTCCGTAGAATTACACATTTATCTCACAAACAGAGCAGCACTCTAAGAACCACAAACCTTCTTTTTTTTTTTACTCTTGCCAAGGACGGTGAAATATTGTCTTTCCAAAAGGTTATTGACATTTTCGTGTGTGCCACCTCCCTGGAATCATTGCTATGGAATCATTTAAACTGCTATTTCCACAATAGGGGAAAACGGTCAAGAACAGACTCTCTACTTGTTTCTGTTTCCCTCCAGTTTTTATCCACTCTGTTCTCACTTTCTATGTGCTGTTTATCTGTTGCCAATTGTCAGTGTTGGATCTCTCTGGGGGCAGCAGGCTATCACATGCCATGGTTTTCCCACAGACCCCTCTCATGCTCTTTCTTCTCCATGTTCACTGACACCCTCCTGTGGAGTGTTTGACATGCCCGGACCCCCAACGGCCTCAGCTTCAGTGACTGAAGCCACTCTCTCTCCTCCCCACTCTCCCCTCTCCTCCCCTCTCCCTAACTCTCACATCTCCCGCCATCAAAGACAGGCATCTCAGTAGTGGAGCACTCCCTGACCGTGCCCAGCCTTTCACACAGACCACCAGTAAAATAGGCACCGATGCTCCTGTGGGGCACTGGGTCTGGCTGGCTGCTGGTGAGTCACTGTAGAATATGATAATAATGCATAACGAAAAGAGAGGGGCCTATTGCCTGAGAGTGGCAATGGTTGTCTGTGAAAGTTCTAGATCCGGTACACATGTGCATATCAAGTCAGGATTCGACCATAATCAGACCACAGTGGGACTATCCTTCAATGGGAGACCTGGCTCAAAGTTTGTCGCTGTTGCTAGTAATATCAGAATCATAACAATTATCAATTAGATTATTTGCCAATAAACAAATGACTCCCTAAAATTATAGCATTCCAATATCTCGGAGAGAGTAATTTGGTCCAGATGACCTCAGAACAAATTGGTCTCGATAGCAGGACTAGAACAATTCAGCACCTCCCTCACAGTATTAGGAGCACTTTCTCTGTTGAATTGCTAGCCCATCACAGTCGAGATGATATGTGTTAAAGGTTTGATAGAACAGGACATTCTATCTTGTCTAGAAGATTATTGCCATTGTAAATACTCTAAAGAGCCAAAGACCATGGACATTGTTGTGTTCAAACTATAAAACAACCCACTGGGCACAGACATCAGTTCAACATTTATTTTTTATTTACATTTGATTGAGTTGTCAACTAACGTGAAATCAACTAAATATGTCACCGTGTCATTGGATTTAGGTTCAAAGTTGGGTGAAAAAAAGGTGAAATTCCCATATGTTAATGACTCTTTGCAAGTCCAAAAAGTTTTTCAAGTTGATTCAACGTCATTACATACATTTTTTTGTTCAAATTATGTGGAAACAACGTTGATTCAACCAGTTTTTGCCTAGTGGGAAGGTTGCAACTGATTCAGTAGATACTAGAATTTGACACTTTCAATTCCATAGAATGCACACTACAAAATGGTTTAAAAATTAGGTTGGCCAAGGTCTTTGCAGGCCTCCCATTGAAACCCGAAGGAGGTACAGAGATGCCGAAACGTTGGTGATTTACCCAATACATTACTGGGAGTTTATATACAGTATAGAGTGTGCCACTCTTTATTTTTATAGCTTATAGTTTATTCGCCGTTAGTCAGCACCTCTAAATAAAATAATTTTCTCTGGGTGTGCACCAGCTCATGTTTTTTATGCCATTGAAACCTGACATAAAATACCAATCTGTTCTTTTGGTAAATGTATGAGTACGCACGTGCTCACAGGGGATATATTCAGTAGATGTCTGTAGTGTTGTTCTATTTCCACCTCCTCTTCTGTTCTCCATTCTTCCTTTTCTGACCTTGACCTGTTCTCTCCATCCATATTCCCTCTCTCCTTCAGTTGGGGGATACTTTGAGAAGCACAATACAGCCCTGACCCCCTATCTTCACAAACCTCCTCAGAGAGGCTCATGGGAAGTGAGATGAGCTTTCATCTCGGAGGAGAAAAATAGAAATAGCTATGGAAGAGAACTCTGCCCCCCCCCCAGGCTGTGTGTCCCCCAGGAGTCAAACCCAGAGTGAGTTTATTACTCTCCTCTCTAACTTACTAACTGGGTTTGTTTGCTGAACAGCCTTACTGGGCATTGCATGGGGCTGTCAGATGAAGACCCTTGCCGAAAGGGGAAAGGGTGCACTAGCAAAGAGAGGTGAGTGAACACAGTTAGCATCATCAGTACATGGGCAGACAGATGTTGTCATAACAGAAAGACAAGTCTAGTTTTGGGTTTGTGTATGCGATACAAAAAAGCAGACATGATAAACCTGTATCTATCTTTGCTAAGACTTACTTATTACCCCCCTTTTCCAATACGTTTCACACAAACAACATGCAATGTTTTACTTAAACAGCATTCACATTTGGATGTGTATAAACTGAAATAAATACATGTGAGATTGTTCTTAATCAAGCTCATTTCCAGCCCTGTGATGCAGCGGTTGATGAGCAGAGTGGGCTGTATAATCGCTACAGTATTGAACTTTCCCTGTCTTCTTCCCTCTGTTTGTCTGTCTGTTCTCCCAGGAGAGGCTGAATAGGGGAGAGGTATATTGATTTAAATGGGAGGGGGTGAGGCCTGTCTTTGTGCAGATAAATTCAGCCAGCTTAAAGGTGACCATCAATGCCCTTTCTCAGGCAGCCATTATAAATTGTCATCAATTACCTGTCCATAAAGCTGCAGGCCATTCTCACATTATGGAATGTGCTCTTATCAGATGAACTCCACAGGGTGGCTCTCTGTATGTCTCTCTACCCGGGTTGTCTGTTATTCTGGATTATTTTTCATTCTGTCCGTCTAGTAACCTGTCGAGATATACAGTATATGAGTGTACAAAACGGAGACGGACAGACAGACAGTCAGTTGGATAGACAGTTAGAATGGGGCCTCTCTAAAGCCACTGGACAGCTTCTCGGTGTTGAGGGGGATAAGTACTGCAGCTGCTTTGGGTCAAGAGCAGACACAAACCCCAGACAGACAGGTCTATTGTCTCACATCTGTTGTCACAGACAGACTGCCACTGGAAAGCACTCCCAAAACGGCACACCTGTCTGTCATTACTGTCAAGTGCAACACCACTGAATAGTTAGGTAGAATAGGTGAAGAAAGAAAATCCACCTCACCACACACTACACAGCCATTAAACCATTGAGAACCATTATACTAACACTAGAGCGCTATGAAAGCTAATTCTATGATTGTAGCACTAGGACAATAACGGGGACCCACACAGATTTGTGAGGATTGTCAAGAGTTCAGAATAAAACACAGGAGAGTATGACCCTAATTATCATATGTGCACACCCAGGCACAAAACCAATGTGGAAAAACAGTGACATGGATTTTTTTTAAATCTATAGATCTGCCCAGAGCTGTGTGGTTATAGGAAGAGGTGGGAGTCAGATCCATCAGATACTAAAGGCTGGAATAACCTGCAGCACTGATTATGGGAGAGAGGGGGAAACGCTGTTGCACTGCAGTTAGTCTCTGCGTTTTGTGTTCTACACCATCTACTCTTTGTGTGCGTGCGTGCTACGTGTGTCTATGTCCAGGTGAATGTATGATGATGCTTATTATGCATTATGGATGAACCAAACGATGACATGTAACAGAAATGTAATCAAATTGGAAACAATTAAATATACAGTATATGTGAAATGAAATGAAACAATAATGTATGTTGATGCTAATCTTATGCTGTAAACGATTGGCTTTTAACCGGTTCACTCAATTCATTCTAATCAACCTAATGATTATGACACTAATGGCACTGTTTGTCTACATAACCTGGTTCAAACATTCATGACATTACCCTGAAGAAGGCACAGTGATGCCGAAACATTGGTGTTTTACCCAGCACTCTCTTTGTTTTTACAGTTTATTCACCGTTAGTCAGCACCTCTACATTAAATACTTTTCTCTGAGTGTGCGCCAGCTCATGCTTTTTATACTCAACAACAAATATAAATGCAACCTTTAAAGATTCATGATTCATGGAATCTGAAATAAAAGATCCCAGAAATGTTCCATCCGCACAAAAAGCTTAATTCTCTCAAATCTTTTACACAAATGTGTTTACATCCATGTTAGTGATAATTTCTCCTTTGTCAAGATAATCCATCCACCTGACAGATGTGGCATATCAAGAGTCTGATTAAACACCATGATCATTACACAGGTCCACGTTGTGCTTGTGACAATAAAAGGCCACTCTAAAATTCACACATCACAATGCCACAGATGTCTCAAGTTTTGACAGCCTCTCTCATCCTATTGCAGACAGTCTGAGCACTGATGGAGGGATTGTGCGTTCCTGGTGTAACTCTGGCAGTTGTTGTTGCCATCCTGTACCTGTCCTGCAGGTGTGATGTTTGGATGTACCGATCCTGTGCAGGTATTGTTACACGTGGTCTTCCACGTGGTCTGCCACAGTCTGGACCTTGCAGTTTCCTGCCCTGGCCACATCTGCAGTCCTCATGCCTCCTTGCAGCATGCCTAAGGCATGTTCATGCAGATGAGCAGGGACCCTGGGCATCTTTCTTTTGGTGTTTTTCAGAGTCAGTAGAAAGGCCTCTTTATAGTGTCCTAAGTTTTCATAACTGTGACCTTAATTGTCTACCATCAGTAAGCTGTTAGTGTTTCAACGACCGTTCCACAAGTGCATGTTCATTAATTGTTTATGGTTCATTAAACCAGCATGGAAAACAGTGTTTAAACACTTTACAATGAAGATCTGTGGGGATTTTGACTAATTATCTTTAGAAGACAGGGTCCTGAAAAGGGACGTTTCTTTTTTTGTTGAGTTTTCATATGAGATGAGCAATGCGAGATGCAAACATTCTTAAAGTGGCATTATTAAAGTGTCTAGTGTTCCATTTAGTAAAGTGGCCAATGATATCAAGTCTGTAGGTAGGCAGCCACCTCTCTGTGCTAGTGGTGGCTGTTTAACAATCGGATGGCCTTGAGATAGAAACTGTTTTTCAATCTCTCTGTCCCAGCTTTGATGCACCTGTACTGACCTCGCCTTCTGGATGGAAGTGGGGTAAGCAGGAAGTGGTTATTGTCCTTGATGATATTTTTTGCCTTCCTGTGACATCGGGTGTTGTAAGTGTGCTGGAGGACAGGTAGTTTGCCCCCGGTGATGCGTTGTGCAGACCGCACCACCCCCTGGAGAACCCTGCGGTTGTGGGCGGTGCAGTTGCCTTACCAGGTGGTGATATAGCCCAACATAATGCTCTCAATTGTGCTCCTGTAAAAGTTTGTCAGATTTTTAGGTGACAAGCCAAATTTCTTCAGCCTCCTGAGGTGAGTGAACACAGTTAAAATCGTGTTGTCTGGTTTCCTCAATATAAGACATTTTAAATGATTTATACTTTTAGTTTTGATACTTAAGTACATTTAAAACTTTTAGACTTTTACACAAGTAGTATTCTACTGGATAACCTTTACTCAAGTATGAAAATTTGGTACTTTTTCTACCACGGCTTATCATTTTGATGGCATCAGCAGCGCCCCATCCCATTTTTATAATGCAGAGGCTGGCACTCCTCTGCGTCAACTGGCCTGCCCTGTGTTTCACTCTGTCTCCTGACACATTATCAGGGCAAGGCTCGTGCACACAATAAACCATCCACCTGCAAGACACAGCCCGACAGCCAGCTTGGCAGGCAGCATGGATGGACACAAAGTTAAATTGATGCAGTAACAAAGCTGACTGGACTTCTCCCAGGCTCTGGTGAATGAGGCCATGAGACAATGGACGGATGGAAAGAGATAATAAGGGAGAAGGGAATATGGAGAGGTTGCAGGCGCTGGCGTACCGGACTCCCCACGCAGCCACATGCTTTGGGGGCCCATACACCTATCATGTCTATTGTCTATACATTTAATAAATCATTTTGATAGTAAGCCTCCAAAAAGTAATTCATAATGTGCAGGAAGCTAAGTGTTTGTTTTATGGACTTCAGGAATGTGACTGAAAAAGTAAACTCTATTTACAAAAGTATGTGGACACCCCTTCAAATTAGTGGATTCAGCTATTTCAGCCACACAAGTTGCTGACAGGTGTATAAAATTGAGTACACCGCCATGCAATCTCCATAGACAAACATTTGCAGTAGAATGGCCTTACTGAAGAGCTGAGTGACTTTCAACGTGGCACCGTCATATGATGCCAACGTTCCAATTCCAAGTCATTTTGTCAGATTTCTGCCCTGCTAGAGCTGCCTGGTCAACTGTAAATTATGTTAATGTGAAGTGGAAACATCTAGGAGCAACAATGGCTCAGCCACGAAGTGGTAGGCCACACAAGGGTGGCAGGTAGCCAATTGGTTAGAGCGTTGGACTAGTAACAGAGAGGTTGCAAGATCGAATCCCTAAGCTGACAAGGTAAATAAATCTGTCGTTCTGTCCCTGAATAAGGCAGTTAACCCACTGTTCCTAGGCCGTCATTGAAAATAAGAATTTGTTCTTAACTGACTTGCCTAGTTAAATAAAAATAAACAAGCACATAGAATGGGATTGGAGAGTGCTGAAGCACGTAGTGTGTAAAAATCGTCTGTCCTCAGTTGCAACACTCACTACAGACTTCCAAACTGCCTCCGGAAGCAACATCAGCATAATGACTGTTTGTTGGGAGCTTGATGAAATGGGTTTCCATGGCCGAGCAGCTGCACACAGTGTACAGTTAATTTATTTCTGTAACGTGTTGTAGAACTGCTATATTTGAAGCACCACTACCTTCTGGGTTGAGGTCAGGGCTCTGTGCAGGACAGTCAAGTTCTTCCACACCAATCTCAACAAACCATTTATGTATGGACCTGGCTTTGTGCACGGGGATATTGTCATGCTCAAACAGGAAAGGCCAAACTGTTGCCACAAAGTTGGAAGCACAGACTCGTCTAGGATGTCATTGTATGCTGTAGCGTTAAGATTTCCCTTCACTGGATTTAAGGTGCCTTGCCAGAACCATAAAAAACAGCCCCAGACAATTATTCCTACTCCACCAAACTTTACAGTTGGCACTATGAATTCCGTCAGGTTCTCCTGACATCCGCCAAACCCAGATTCATCCATTGGACTGCCAGATGGTGAAGCGTGATTCATCACTCCAGAAAACACGTTTCCACTGCTCCAATGGCTGCAAGTTTTACACCACTCCAGCCAACGCTTGGCATTGCGCATGGTGATCTTAAGTTTGTGTGCAGGTTACTGGACAGCCAATACATTTAGATGCAAACAGATGATCATCTTTAGTGGCTAACAGTTCTTCCTTCTGGTGAACCAGCGTTTGAATTGTGTGGTTGCATTATCAACAGTCCCTTATCTCTGGTATAGCTTGTCATGCATCATTCAAGATTAAGTTTAAATTGTTTGCAGCACAATGGACATAATGCACAATGTCTCAGGAAAGAATGTCTGATTTGGCAATACTTAGTGTAGAAAAGAGTCGGGCCCACAACCTGTACCTACAGACCATGGTGAAAACATTTGTACACAAAAAAAGGACAACTTCAGGAGTCTCAAGTTGGATTTCATTTACCTGGAATATTGCAGCCCATTTGTGTAGGCTGGTAGACAGACAAAACCCACTGAGCTCAAAAATAAATATTGGCTGATTGTCACTTTTTTTCCCTCCAAATGTGTCCTAATTGTTAGGCTATTTGATGTGTAGTTGTATTTTCTTACAAATAGCAGTTAAATACAGTATATAGCTAATCAAACAGTCCCCAGTAAGCTAGTGTTGAGGGTGGACTGGCTATTAGTCAGGATCAGTAGACAAAAGTCAGTCTATTGATAGCCCACACAGGTCAGTTGTATAGTCAAACAAGTCCATTGGTAGCTCATATACTGGTGCAGCTGCAATGTTTGAATTGCCAACTGTACTAGTACTTACATGTTGCCACCAGCCCAAAAATGCAGCATTGTGACTGTATAGCTGTAACGGAGATGTAGGGAGTCAGCAAGCAGGTGCAGTCGGAACGAACATGGCACGAATACAAAAACAGGAGTAACGTCTAAACATGATAGAATACTACCTAATGGGTGAAACGAGTGCTAGATAAAGGGGAAGTAATCAGGGAGTGATGAAGTCCAGGTGTGCCTCATGATGGGGCGCAGGTGTGCGTAATGATGGTTGCCAGGACCGGTGGTTAGTAGACCGGAGATGTTCAATGACAGCCAACACCAATGGGAGCGGGGTAGCAATACTTGGTTGTGATGACTTTGAGACCTCTAGTCAATGCATGGGCGTAGACTCCCTCCTTGGCCATGAAGAAACCTGCCGAGGTAGATGAACCCTTGTTGGAGAGCCTCCTGGATGTACGCCTCCATAGCCTTGGTTTCAGCCACCAACAAGGGGTAGATGCAGTTTCGCGGAGGTGCAGAGTCGGTTAGCAGGTCGATGGCACAGTCCCAGGGGCAATGAGGAGGGAGATCGGTGTTGTGGGACTTGAAGAAAAACTCCCATGAGATCCTGGTAAACCTCGGGGATGTCGGCCTGGAGGGTAACCACAGGACTCTCAACCGACGTGGAACCACAGAGTAAGGGAATGCAGGGTGCCCAGGCTGTGATCTCCATCCTTGACCATGAGATGTTGGGGTCGTGGCGTTGGAGCCACGGGAGGCCGACTTTGTGTATGGGTGCCTGGATGATGAAGAAAAGGTTTTAGTGCTGGGCCATTGCGATGAGGGTGTCATCTTGTTTGGTTGCTCCTTCCATTATGAGGTATTATTCTGTAACAGAGAGTCAGGCAGCAGGGGAGTTTAATAGGACTAAACATGGCATGAATACAAAAACAAGAGTAGTGTCTAAACATGAAAAAATAATACCTGATGGGTGACACAACGGAGTGCTAGATAAAGGGGAAGTAATCAGGGAGTGATGAAGTCCAGGTGTGCCTCATGATGGGGCACAGATGGGCATAATGAAGGTTGCCAGGTGTGCGTAATGATGGGTTACCAGAACCGGTGGTTAGTAGACCGGTGATGTCGAGCGGGGAGTGGGAGTAGACGTAACAATAGCTTCGTAAAATGTTAGGCTTAACATGAGAAAATTATGACCAATTAGGCCTATCAATAAACGTTTATCCATTATCTAAAGCAAAGCTATACATGCCCTGGCACCACAGAAAGTCTATCATAGATTCGACAGGCATGCAGCCGCATAGACATGTCACAATTTCAGCATCATGGACAGCGATTGGTAGTTTATACTTTCTGAGTGGCGGTCTGGCTGACACGTTCAATTTGTATTTTTTTTGTTAGGGAGAGAGGGGGTGGGGGCCCGAACTCTGACCTTGTGGGGGGCCAAGAGAGGTAGTTGGAGGATCAATTCGCTATGTAGGGAAGGTTGAGGCAGGAAGACCAAGTCAGGGAGTAAAGGAGTCCCTCTTCTCTCTTTCCTCCAATCTAATTCATTTAAGATAGTAGACTGGCAAAAAGCAAAAAGGGGGTGGAGTGGTTGGAGGATAGGGATATAGTGAGGATATGGGGAGAATGGGTAGGAGAGAGAGGCAGTGTGGTGTAGATTGTGATGACAGGTGAGGTGAGGTTAGATTCAGTAAGGTCAGAGAAAGATAGAGGGATAGAAAATCGAGGGGTAAAGGAGAAATGGGAATTGTGGTGTGATTTGGTACGTGTATGCCGCGGTTTACTGTGGAATGAGAGGTGAGATGTGATTTGGTGAGGTCAGAAAGAGATGGAGAGACGGAGGAGGAATAAAGGGGAGATGAGATTGGGAGGAGTGTACTCCTAAATTCACCACTGCTCTCCTACACACTGGCTCACATACTCATTCTCATTCCACTCACACACCACTGTTCACTACTCACATACTGACCCATGGCTCTACAGGGGCATTCTTCCTGGCAAAGCTACAGTACATACTGTAGATGTGGCGTAGTGTGTGTGTTGGTCTGCACGCCTGCAAGAGTTTGTGCACACACACATTTGAGTGTGTGTGTCTGTGCTTGCATGCTCACATTTCATTGTTCTCCTGGTGTATTAATTTGAGAAGTGATTGACCTGCTACATACTCGTCACCAAACCCACTGGCTCCAGGTTATCTATAAGTCTTTGCTAGGTAAAGCTCCACCTTATCTCAGCTCACTGGTCACCATAGCAACACCCACCCGTAGCACGCGCTCCAGTAGGTATATTTCACTGGTCATTTCCAAAGCCAACCCCTCCTTTGGCCACATTTCCTTCTAGTTCTCTGCTGCCAATGACTGGAACGAATTGCAAAAATCACTGAAGCTGGAGACTTATATCTCCCTCACTAACTTCAAGCATCGGCTGTCAGAGAAGCTTACACAGCCCATCTGCAGCTGCAGATGCAGCTGTACACAGCCCATCTGTAAATAGCCCATCCAACCAACTACCTACCTCATCCCCATATTTGTTTTTGTGTTTTTCTGCTCTTTTGCACACCAGTATTTCTACTTGCACATCCTCATCTGCACGTCTATCACTCCAGTGTAAATTGCTATATTATAATTACTTTGCCACTATGGCCTATTTATTGCCTTACCTCCTTACTTAATTTGCACACACTGTATACAGATTTTCTATTGTGTTATTGACTGTGTGTTTGTTTATCCCATGTGTAACTCTGAGTTGTTGTTTTTGTCGCACTGCTTTGCTTTATCTTGGCCAGGTTGCAGTTGTAAATGAGAACTTGTTCTTAGCTGGCCTACCTGGTTAAATAAAGGTGAAATACAATAATTCTAAATATACATTGTGAAAATACACCCTAAACAATTCACAGAAGGCTGTAGGCCTTCAGGCAAGCTTTTGGTTTTCTTTGTGATAAGCTCTATAGGGAAACGATCAGTGTTTGTGACACTGACTGATACATTAAATCTCCCCTCCAGGTTAAATACATTGCACATGAGTTGGTAGGCAAAGATTCCATCTCCAGCCCAAGGGGATCAGTGAGGGAATGGGAAGAGAAGAGTAGAATTCCAGCACTTGCAGACAGATTCCATGGAATTCATGAGCTGAATGTATTTTCCATTCAGGATGTACAAAGCAGTGATGTGCTGCTGGATCTTCCATCTCACTCCTGACTGAGAAGGAGAGGAGGCTTAAAGGGATAAGCCAGGAGAATACTGAGGGATGCATGGTGTATTTCACACGAGCAGTGGGGAGATTGGGATTGGCCTGGGGGTAGGGCTACGGTAGAGCAAGGAAGGGGATATTATTCAACCTTATGCCTTATGATCTCTATCACTTCCTCTCCCTCTCTATCATCTCTCTCTTTCTCTCCCATGTCCCCTTCTTTCTCTCCCTACTCAAGGCTCTGACCTTCACGAGGCCCTGGAAAAGCCTTGTCTCAGCATCCTTCCACTCCCCCGTCTACTGATACTCTCAGAGCTTATTCAGATACATTTATGTAGTTCTGTCCTTGCACTGTACTTGCCTATTAATGTTATTTATTATATCGTGTTTTATATTTTGTGTGGATCCCAGGAAGAGTCGCTGCTACTGTAGGAGTTGCTAATGGGGGATCCTAATAAAACACTAATGCTTGCAGAGGTGCCAAAACGAGATTTCAATTGACATACTGTATGTACATCAAATTTCAATTTACAATAGCAACTGACTGTCAATGTGCTGAGAGAGAGTTGGGGGGTGTGGCAACGGACATTCTTTCACTGCAGCTTAAACTGTACCGTAACAATGAAAGAAAATACGACCTCAGAGCATTCTCAACAAACACTTTTTTCTGACCAGGTAGCGACTGCTCTCTCCAATGTCAAGACAGATATCTGCCCTCTAATAAAGAGCAGAATTTGCCATCAACCAAGTTCGACTCAACCATTGCTTCCATGGTAATCGACCCAGTCGTCTACTGGATAACAAGCTTCGTTGTAATGATCAACTAGCGGATATTGCAACTATTGAATCTGAATAAGGTGAATTACTATCAGAACCCAAATTAATCAACCAAAGATGTTCTTGTTTCAATCAAGAATTGTACACCTCTGATTATAAATCCACACCAAGCCAGATTGAGTCCTTTTTAAAAGATTTGCTGGGAGCCCAAATCTCTCTCCTAGAACTCAAAAGGGACATTGGATAACATGAATAAAGGAAAATCAACTTGTTGGGACTGTATTCCTCCTGAGGTCTATTTAACATTCTGGAACCAATTAGGTCCATTGTTACTTGAAGTGATTAACACAGCTGTTCACAAAGGTTCATTTGGAAGGGATGTAAATACAGCACTACTTTCACTTTTATTTAAAAAAAAGTTAAGGACGCCACTCAGTGTTCTCACTGTCGCCCCCTATCTTTGATAAACACAGATGTTCAACTATTTTCAAAAATGATGTCGTCCCAAATGACGTCGTCTCCTCTGGAAACGTACTTACTCATATCCAGACTAAAGTGGGTTTGTTAGAAAAAAGACTGTCCGCCGTCAACCTCCGTCTATTACATGTCTTACATTCTTCATCGTACATAGGAGGACAACCCTTACCAAACTTTACATTGTATTTTGTCCCATCCCATCACCTAAATTGGTTAAGACATGATTCTTCCACCCCCTGGCTTAGTTTAGAGAAATATGGTGTCCCCTTGGGAAACCCAACTACCAAACCCTCCAATGATGTTATTTATAAATAAATTATCTGGGCTCCCGAAAGGACAGATCTCTATCTATATTATCGACAGTAAGAATGAATGGTGCTGGTCAAGGAACAATAGGCCGGGACAAATATACTTGACTCTGTAAATAATAATCTGAGCTAAAACCCAACACATATAAGTGTAGTGTAAAATCACCTATTTTTGTCTCTTTTACTTTACATGCTAATTTTACTATTACAAAATCCTGTTTTCGCAATATGATAATTTCTATGTATGTATTTCTTACTTTTGTTTTTCTTTTGAGTGGCAGCCAAAATATATTAATGGAAAATGATTTTGTACCTTGTAAACTCCCCCAACAAAAAATGACAAAGAACAAAGCAAGGTTAAATGACTACACAATGATTTTGAAGGCAGCATCCAATATACCCTTTACCGGGGGAGGGAGCCATCCCATATCAACTTGTGATGCAGTGAAAACAATCAAAAAAGCTGAATTAATGGCGGAAAGAAGTCCCCGCTTGGGATATTTTCCAGAAGAATAAGAAATAACTTTGAAATGTAAGTACAATGTTTATTTATTCACCAAATTTTGTTAACATGTTCAACATTACTTTCCTATGAATTTAGCTGTTGAGTTACTGATGAATCAGCCGGTTGCCAAGCTAGCTAGCTAACACTTTGTCGGACTTGGACGCAATAGCTAGCTAGCAGGCGATGTCGTCCTGCTTATCGTTTGTTAAGAGATGAACAACTTAATTAAATCGTAGATTCAGCAATGTGTCAATTGTGAAGACACAGGTAGTTTTTAAATTATGAATTGGTGAACTTGCTAGTCAGCTAAAGATATGTAGCATTTTTTCCCCCATTTGTTTTTCAGGGACTAAAGTGGGAAACTGATTGGGTTTCACTCCATTGCATTGGCTTGGGAGGAGAAAACAGTACTGCCCAACTCCTTTGGAGACATTTTAACAATATCAGCCAGCTGTGTTCTTTTCAATCTAGGCTTGCTAGCCAGCCAAATTATTTGTGCATTCTGTTGATGAGTCTGTTTCGCTAACTTTCTCTTGTCACTTTCCCTTTCCCTATTGTGTTTTGCTGCGTTGGGTTTGGTGTCACTACGTAGTTAAAATTAGAGTCTAAACTATTATACTCTTCCTGTAAACAACTCGACCAAGCCCATATATATATATATGCAATACTGCTAACAATTTTTTTTTCTCACAATAATATAGATAGCTAGCTAGTTGTGACTTCAGCAATTTGAACCAGCACTGACATTTGCCTTCAAATCACTCCTGGACTCCCAAAGTTGTGTGGTTCGGCTCTAGTACCTGGTGTGACTGGGAGGGGTACGGTCCAGAGGAGCGTTGTTGGTTTCCAGTGGACCACATTATAGATCCCAACATCATCCGAGATTGCCACCTTCGCAGACCGGCCTGTTCCTCGCCCACGGGGCCATCTCCCTGGCTGGCATCGTCCTGGAGCTGCGTGTCAGGTCCTTCCCCCTTTATCTAGCGCTCTGTAGCCTCACACACCAGGCAGTATTGGTTCTGTTCATGTCTAGATGCTTCTCTTGTTTTGTATTGCTCCATGTTTGTTGTTATTAAACTCACCAACTGCAACTGACTCCCTGCATCTCCATTACAACATGAAAAGTGTTGGTTCCTGAGCTGAAATAAAAGATTCAAAATCTACATACACACAAAATACTTCATTCTCTCAAATGTTGTGCACAACAATAGTTTACATCCCTGTTAATGAGCATTTCTCATTTGCCATAATAATCCATCCCCCTGACAGGTGTGGCATATCAAGAAGCAGCTTAAACGGCATGATCATTACACAGGGGCACCTTGTGAGGGGGACAAAAGGCCACTCTGAAATGTGCTGTTTTGTCACACAACACAATGCCACAGATGTCTCAAGTTTTGAGGGAGTGTGCAACTGGCATGCTGACAGCAGGAATGTCCTCCAGAGCTGTTGCCAGAGAATTGAATGTTCGTTTCTCCGCCTACAATGTTTTAGAATTTGGCAGTATGTCCAACCGGCCTCACAACTGCAGACCACGTGTAACTACGCCAGCCCAGGACCTCTACATCTGACTTCTTTACCTGCGGGATTGTCTGAAACCAGCCACCCGAACAGCTGATGAAACTGGGTTTGCACAACTAAATTTCTCAGGGAAGCTCATTTGCATGTTCGTCCTCATCAGGGTCTTGACCTGACTGCAGTTATGTGTCGTAACCTACTTCAGTGGGGAAAATGCTCAACTTCGATGGCCTCTGGCACACTGGAGAAGTGTGCTCTTCACGGATGAATCCCAGTTTCAACTGTACCAGGCAGATGGCAGACAGCGTATATGGCGTTGTTTGCTGGTATCTACATTGTGAACAGAATGCCCCACGTTGGCGGTGGGGTTATGTAATGGGCAGGCATACGCTACGGACAACAAACATAGCTTTAACTACGCAGTGATTACTTTTGTTCATGTCACTTAAAGCCGATGATGCATGAGAGCAGCTGCTTGTAGCAGCTGAATTCCTAATGCCGAGAGTCTGGCGAGACGAGCCCTATTCAGGTTCACATACTAGTTGGAATTAGGAAACTCTGACATTTCCGACATGCTAATTTGTTGAACGAGGCACATGATTAACTACAACCAGTTAGCAAGTCTAACATTTCTCCGTTTCCTAGTTCCGACTAGCACATGAATGTAGCATATATCTGGTCATCTGTCGCTGTGTCTGAGTCATTGAATAGGCCTCATCTTGCCGGACTCGCTGGGTTTTCCTGACACTCTTGGTACTTCTGGGGGTCGAGACAGCCACGGCACATCTTTTCATTCTAACTATAGAATAAGCTTTTTCTCTCACTAAACAGCCAACTCTTTCCAAGTCATTGGCACTTCTTTTATATTTGATTAGAAGATTTGAACAGGAGCCACATACTGCTTTTTAAAACCCGTCACCCAGTGTGTAGTCCGGTTGCAATAAAGATGATTTACCTTGTCAAAGGTTATGTATGTACCTGCTACAGTCGTACGGTTCAGCATAAACATATGGGAAAATAATGATGACATTAACCTGTGAGTTTTGTATTTAGAATTTCGAGGTCGCACATTGAGATTTGTGATCGAAAGTATGATTCACAAATGTGTCATTTAATTTCGCAAGTTTATATCATGATGTGTATCATGATGTATAAAAACGGTCGCAAACTTGACATTTGAATACACTTAATAAGATTTGCAAAGCATAAATTATTTAATTTAAGTCAATTTACGACTATGAAGACTCTGCTGTGAATAACAAATGCACTTGCAGATTTTGTAGCTGTGCACGCTCGGAGTTCTCTCACTGTTGTCATGTTACCAAGAGATACAAACTTGCATAAAGTTTTGTACGTTTGTAGAAAGAGATTTGCAAGTAAAACAATTGGTTTGAGCAGCTTTGGTGGCAGGACCTTTTACTCTTGACCGATCAGCACAAACCACAACCAGGCCTATTCCCACTGTCAGATTCCACAGCAAAGAGGAGAACTGAAATACAGTAATAGCTGAATATTAGTTGACTTCACAACTTGATGCCATTCAGAATGCAACATGCATTTCATTAGCTCTGGATGAATCAACATATAACACTGATATTGCCCAGCTTCTGGTGTTTGTCGGGAATTATGTGAGGAGCTGTTGGGTTTAACAAAGCACACACAAGGGGAGAGATTATCCATGAGACCATCAAAGGGATGCTGACAAAAAGGGGGATAGATCTGATGTCAGTGATCTCCATCAGCACAGATGGAGCTCCAGCCATGATAGGTAGAGGGAGGGGACTGGTTGCCAAGAAGACCACTCTGACTTGACCACTTATACCACTGCATCATCCATCAATCTGTCCTGTGTGCCAGTCTGGGAAAATAATATTCTGAGGTCATGACAACGATGATGAAATTGATACATTTTTTGAGAGCAACATCATCCCTACAACAAAGCCTGTTACGAGGCTTCCTGACAGAGGCCAATGCCAGCTCTCTCCCCTACTGCACAACAATGTCAGATGGCTCAGCAAAGGCAGAGGTTTGAAATGCTTTTGGGCCATTCGGGAGGAAATCAAAGCTTTCTTATCAGAGTAAATGAGTGACAAACAGTTGTCTGAGTTTTTGGAAGATGAGGATAAGATGGACAGTTGCATTTTTGACAGGTATTTCATTACACCGATAAAATACAATATCCATCCAGACCTTTGCTACCTAGGACATTTGGGTCACTGAACCTTCACAGATAGTAGTTGAGTACCCCTGCAATAGAGCATCAAAATTGAAACTAAGGCCATACTGATTGAGTTTCTAAGGCCATACTGATTGAGAGAGCCACTGTCTTGGTCTCTGCAGATATCCAATAGCCAAAACAGGTTTGTGACATCTTTATCATTACAATAGATTCCTTTGTTGTAAAACCAGCTGAGGATCGTATCATTATTGTCACTAGAGGTTTTGCATGTTACCAACATGTTTTATGCTCAGTGAGAGACTAAGGGCTGCCCATGTCTCCAAAAACGCAGCTGTGCGCCCTAACCTATTGGCTTAACATTTGTAACGGTTGTTGTCGGTGGAAGGAGAGGACCAAAGCGCAGCGTGGTAAGTGTTCATCTTTTTTAAATGAAACTGAACACTTCAAAATACAAAACAACAAAGTGAAAACCGAAACAGTTCTATCTGGTGCAGACACACAAAGACTGAAAATAACCACCCACAAAACACAATTGAAAACAGGCTACCTAAATATGGTTCCCAATCAGGGACAACGATAGACAGCTGCCTCTGATTGAGAACCATATCAGGCCAAACACAGAAATAGCAAATCATAGAAAAAGTAACATAGACAACCCACCCAACTCACGCCCTGACCATACTAAAACAAAGACAAAACAAAGGAACTAAGGTCAGAACGTGACAACATTATCATTTAGCTCGCTGTCCATATTGAAAATAAGGAACACTTCACAAATTCAAATAGGAAAAAGTTACACTTCTGATCTTTATTTTTCCAAAGCTAGCAATGGCCTATTGACAGTATTTAGGGTGGTAAGGCCACAGTTTATAAACTTTCCACAAGCAAATTCAAATAGTTTACTCACCCCAGAGCAGAAATAATAGTTCAAATACAACAATTGACAGTAGGCTTGTGCCAAAGACAAAGTAGGACCTTAGTGACCGTGCGCAGCTTCCAATACATCGATTACAGTCGCCAACTAAAACAAGTTTGTTTCAGAAAGAATTGTTAGTTAATGGTTGGAGAATGGAACATAATAAAATTGAGTTCCCACGTGGCAAAACAGGTAGAATGGATCACCATTATGTAATTGTGTAGAAATGATGTTAAATATAATAATAAACTACATTCATCAATCTGACTCCATTATTATGTGAACGTGTAGGCTCATAGGCGTATCCGATGGGTCTTGCGAAGGTAGCAAGCCTTGCATCACCACTCAGAATACTATAAGTTACATGTGTCTAAGATAACCTTTATGCAATTACAGTCTAAACAGGCTCAGAGACAAAGAGCTAATATCTTGTGATCAATGTCCTAGCATTAAATTATTGCGTTAACCTTAGCTCAGAGCTGCATCGTTAGAGACCAAGCATACAGTACCAGTCAAAAGTTTGGACACATCTACTCATTCACATCTACTCTTCTTTATTTTTACTATTTTCTACATTGTAGAATAATAGCGAAAGACATCAAAACTATGTAATAACACATATGGAATCATGTGTTCAACAAATTTTCACGGTAGCGACCCTTTGCCTTGATGACAGCTTTGCACATTCTTGGTATTCTCTCAACCAGCTTCATAAGGAATTATTTTTCAACAGTCTTGAAGGAGTTCCCACATATGCAGAGCACTTGTTGTCTGCTTTTCCTTCACTCTGCAGTCCAACTCATCCCAAACCATCTCAATTGGGTTGAGGTCAGGTGATTGTGGAGACCAGGTCATCTGATGCAGCACTCCATCACTCTCCTTGTCAAATAGCTCTTACACAACTTGGAGGTGTGTTTTGGGTCATTGTCCTGTTAAAAAACAAATGATAGTCCCACTAAGCGCAAACAAATTATAGTCCCACTAAGCGCAAACTTGTTAAGTGTGCCTTGAATTCTAAATAAATCACTGACAGTGTCACCAGCAAAGCACCCCAACACCATCACACCTCCTCCTCCATGCTTCACAATGGGAAACACGCATGCGGAGATAATCTATTCACCTACTCTGCATCTCACAAAGACATGGCGGTTGGAACCATAAATCGCAAATCTGGACTCATCAGACCAAAGGACATTGCTCATGTTTCTTGGCCCAAGCAAGTCTCTTCTTATTATTGGTGTCCTTTAGTAGTGGTTTCTTATCAGCAATTTGACCATGAAGGCCTGATTCATGCAGTCTCCTCTGAACAGTATTACAATGGCGCTGGAGGGGAGGGCTGCCGTCTTATCGGCACTCAACCAACCATGCTATTTCGTTGTTCGCAACATAATGTTGCTGCTACCATCTCTTATGACTGAAAATAGCTTCTGGACATTAGAACTGCCACTGGACGAAGAGTTCTTCTTCAATAAGTCTGACGAGAGGAATATACTACAGACTCTCGACCAGGCCCAGATCCCCGTGATTCGCTGGAGAAGGAAAATAAGATTTAGTGGAAAAAGATCAGGGTACCTTGTGAGGATCAGGCGATAAGTGGCTAATCTGCCCTTGCCTTCCATCCTGCTAGCTAATGTTCAATCACTGGAAAATGAATGGGACAAGCTGAAAGCACGTATCCTACCAACAAGACATTAAAAACTGTAATATCTTATGTTTCACCGAGTCGTGGCTGAATGATGATATTAAGAACATACAGTTGGTGGGTTATACACTCCATTGGGAGGACAGAACAACAGCCTCTGGTAAGACATGGGGCGGGGGCCTATGCATATATGTGAACAACAGCTGGTGCACGATATCTAGGGAAGTCTCGAGGTTTTGCTCGCCTGAGGTAGAGTATCTCATGATAAGCTGTTGACCACACTATCTACCTAGATATTTTTCATCTGTATTTGTCGTAGCTGTCTACATACCACCACAGACCGATGCTGTCACTAAAACTGTGCTCAATGAGCTCTATCACCATAAGCAAACAGGAAAACACTCATCCAGAGGCGGCGCTACTAGTGGCCGGGGACTTTAATGAAGGGAAACTTAAATCAGTTTTATCTCATTTCTATCAGCATGTTAAATGTGCAACCAGAGGGAAAGAAATTCTAGACTACCTTTACTCCACACATAGAGACTCGTACAAAGCTCTCCCTTGCCCTCCATTTGGCGAATCTGACCATAATTCTGTCCTCCTGATTCCTGCTTACAATCAAAACATTAAAGCAGGAAGCACCAGTGACTCGGTCTATAAAAAAGTGGTCAGATGAAGCAGGTGCTAAACTACAGGACAGCTTTGCTAGCACAGACTGGAAAATGTTCCGTGATTCCTCCGATGGCATTGAGGAGTACAGCACATCAGTCACTGGCTTTATCAATAAGTGCATCGAGGACGTCGTCCCCACAGTGACCGTACGTATACCCCAACCAGAGGCCCTGGATTACAGGCAACATTCATACTGAGCTAAAGGGTAGAGCTGCCGCTTTCATGGAGCGGGACTCTAACCCGGAAGCTTATAAGAAACCCCGTTATGCCCTCCAACGAACTATCAAACAGGCAAAGCGTCAATACAGGACTATGATCGAATCGTACTACACCGGCTCCGATGCTCGTCAGATGTGGAAGGGCTTGCAAACTATTACAGACTACAAAGAGAAGCACAGCCGAGAGCTGCCCAGTGACACGAGCCTACCAGATGAGCTAAATAACTTCTACGCTCGCTTCAAGGCAAGTAACACTGAAACATGCATAAGAGCATAAGCTGTTCCGGACGACTGTGTGATCACGCTCACTGTAGCTGATGTGAGTAAGACCTTCAAACAGGTCTACATTCACAAGGCCGCAGGGCCAGACGGATTACCAGGACGTGTACTCCGAGCATGCGCTGACCAACTGGCAAGTGTCTTCACTGACATTTTCAACCTCTCCCTATCTGAGTCTGTTTCAAGCAGACCACCATAGTCCGTGTGCCCAAGAGCACTAAGGTAATCTGCCTAAATGACTACCAACCCGTAGCACTCACGTCTGTAGCCATGAAATGCTTTGAAAGGCTGGTCATGGCTCACATCAACACCATTATCCCAGAAATCCTAGACCCACTCCAATTTGCATACCACAGCAACAGATCCACAGATGATGCAATCTCTATTCCACTCCACACTGCCCTTTCCCACCTGGACAAAAGGAACACCTATGTGAGAATGCTGTTCATTTTCTACAGCCCAGTGTTCAACAACATAGTGCCCCCAAAGCTCATCACCAAGCTTAGGACCGTGAGACTAAACACCTCTGCAACTGGATCCTGGACTTCCTGACGGGCCGCTCCCAGGTTGTAAGGCAAGGTAACAACACATCTGCCACGCTGATCCTCAAAACGGGGTCCCTTCAGGGGTGCGTGCTCAGCCCCCTCCTGTACTCCCTGTTCACTCGTGACCGCAAGGCCAGGAACGACTCCAACACCATAATTAAGTTTGCTGATGACACAACAGTGGTTATTTTCCTTCATTTTAGCAATTTATTTCTTTCTTTTTCCAGCAGGTGTTTACATCATCTGTTAGTTTTCTCTTGTGTCAGATTCTCACATAGAAGAGGGGCTGCACACACATCTCAGTTAGGGAAAGTGATTTCCATGTAAATGGTTGTGGAGTATAATTTTCCTGGTGGAGTGACTTGCTTTGAGGTGAGAGGAAATGAATTCCTGGAGACGGGAGAACGGAGGAACGCTAACGGTCGATAGGGTCGGATTGCATTCTCACAGATAACCCCATGCAGCTCCCATATAATGGCCAATCCATTTAAATAGCATTTTCTGGATCCCCCTGTAGATGATCAAGTGTTAGTCTACCTGGGCAGAGCGTGGAAAGGAGAGGCAGGTGACAGCAAGAGGGAGGAGAGGGGTCACCAGGCATTACCATATAAATAACCATATCTGATACAAGCGATCAACCAACCTGTGTATGTTTGTTTGTGCAGGTATGTACTGTATGTATGTGCATGTGTGCTTGCTTGTGTGTAAGTGTGTGTGTACCTGTGGTAGGTTGGTGTGGCTGTGGGCATGGATGTGGGTAAAGGGAATTTTTGTATCATGATATAAATATGCTGTAGAAATAAAGATGCAGAAAATGACTCATTTGGGAACAACAGCAAAATGTTAGCCATCTGTCTTCAACCGCCCCCGTCAAATGAGATCACATTTATAGTAGGAAACCACTAACTAAGCTATCTAGTAACCAGACTACAGAGACAGGATTAGGAGATGAAACACATCCACATTGTTCCCTGAAAGATTATGGAATGCTGTTTCAGACAGATGTTTCCATAGCATTTCATTAACTCACCATCTTTAGGCAAAGTATTTGTTTCTTCATCCTGATATTAGTATATTGATTAATTGGTGAATGGATGAACCGTGGAGGGTAAATAAATCCTACTGGGTTCAAGATGGGGCTCAGGGCTGGCCATTAGTCTGCCTGACAGTTCCACCATGGAGCACAGGGATGAGAGATAGGGATAGAGAGAGAGGTAGTGGAGGAATGGAGGAGAGAAAGAAGAGTGCAGTATCAGGGGTTAATAGAATTCCCAGAACCTATCCCCCAAGCTCCTTTCTTCAACTATTTTATCAGGTAAAATGCTTCTTTGCTTCCCTCTTTAGTCAGGTTTCTATGAAAGCGATATCACAAGACTGGTTTATTTTACAGCTGAAGAGCAGCTCATTCAATTCTTTGTGATGAATAACGGATGGATGTTACATGATTCTGTCTTAATCTCGGTCTACCTTGTGAGTCCACTCACTGACCTTATAGGATTGTGAGGGGACTATAAAACAGTGGCGTATTCCAACATTCATCAGAATAACCTACAGGGTGCGGTCCATTGATAGAACCCTTTAACTGCCTTGAGGTTATCCAGCTGAGTGGGTCTCAAGTGACTGCTAACCAAGCCTAACTCTTTGCATCAGTGGACAACCATACTCTGCTGAAGCAATTCAATGGTCATGGATACTGTAGGTGCGGGGGGGCTTTTTTACTGTAGAAAGTAGTACTTACTGTTCAGAATGTCAAAGTGTCTTGACGTGAGCCTGTGTGATCTCACAGTGCATACCACAGTATCACATTATGTCCTTTTGTTTGTCTGTGAAAACTCATTTTCCCCACTAACAAATGACTCCTCCATTCCACGGCTGTCAAATAAAGCACCAATAATGGATTTACATCTCTATAAGAAGAAAAAATACGCTGAAGCTCGCCCTTCAACTGGTTACGCTTCTCACTGGAGCTCCAATTAGTCTTGATGGAAGGCATTTTCTGTGGAGCGGAAAGGTTTCGATGCGCTATTCCACGGTAACGAGATTGATTGGAGAACGCTCGCCTTCGTCCAGGGAGACAGTGTGACACGGAGGAGAGGAGTCAGAGAGTTTTTCTGAGAGGAGAGTTGAGCTGCTGCTTATTAGTCTACTTTGCTCTGTTCCAGCCTGGCCTCAGAGCCATACGAAACACACTTTGCGTTTGTATATGCAGCTCCAAGACGTATGATTCCTTCTAATGGTGTAGTTACTTTAGATAGAAACGAAGGTTGGTCTGGGAGAATGGGTAGGCGTAATACAAAGGTTATGTGTTCGAGTTGCGTCGTGGATAACTGTAGCATTTTAGCTAATCCTTCCCCTAATCCTTTTTCTAAACTTAACCCAATTCAACATACTAAGTCAATTCTCCTAACCTTTGTCATTTTAGTTCTCCTAACCTTTCACGTAAAGTAACCTAACCTTCATTGTTAACTTCACCTAACCACCAATGTAAATTCTCCCTGTAATTCTCTTTTGTTGTTATGATGCAACAAGCAACCTGGTCTCAAGAGAAAGGCATAATACTATACGTCCACCAAGACGATTGATAAGATACATCATCCAATTCAAATCAAATCAAACTTTATTTGTCATATCCCCCGAATACAAGTGTAGACCTTACTGTGAATTGCTTACTTACAAGCCCTTAACCAACAGTGCAGTTCAAGAAGAGTTAAGAAAATATTTACCAAATAAACTAAAGTAAAAAATAATAACAAGTAACACAATAACATAACAATAACAAGGCTATATACAGGGGTACCTATACCGAGTCAGTGTGCGGGGGTACAGGTTAGAGGTAATTTGTACATGTAGGTAGGGGTGAAGTGACTATGCATACATAATAAACAGCGAGTAGCAGCAGTGTACAAAACAAATGGAGGTGGGGGGTTGGGGGTCAATGTAAATAGTCTGGCGGCCATTTGATTAATTGTTCAGCAGTCTTATGGCTTGGGGGTAGAAGCTGTTAAGGAGCATTTTGGTCCTAGACTAGGCGCTCCGGTACCGTTTGCCGTGCGGTAGCAGAGAAAACTGTCTATGACTTGGGTGACTGGAGTCTCTGAAATATTATGGGCTTTCCTCTGTCACCGCCTATTATATAGGTCCTAGATGGCAGGAAGCTTTGCCCCAGTGATGTACTGGGCTGTACGCACTACCCTCTGTAGCGCCTTGTGGTCAGATACCGAGCAGTTGCCATACCATGCGGTGATGCAACCGATCAGGATGCTCTTGATGGTGCAGCTGTAGAACACTTTGAGGATCTGGGGACCCATGCCAAATCTTTTCAGTCTCCTGAGGGGAAAAGGTTTTGTCGTGCCCTCTTCATGACTGTCTTGATGTGTTTGGACCATGATAGATCGTTGGTGATGTGGACACCAAGGAACTTAAAACTCGCAACCCACTCCACTACAGCCCCGTTGATGTTAATGGGGGCCGGTTCATCACGCCTTTTCCTATAGTCCACATCAGCTCCTTTGTCTTGCCCACATTGAGCGAGAGGTTGTTGTTCCGGCACCACACTGCCAGTTCTCTGACCTCCTCCCTATAGGCTGTCTCAACGTTGTTGGTGATCAGGCCTACAACTGTTGTGTTGTCTGCAAACTTAATGATGGTGTTGGAGTCGTGTTTGGCCACACAGTTGTGGGTGAACAGGGAGTACAGGAGGGGACTAAGTACACACCCCTGAGGGGCCCCAGTGTTGAGGATCAGCATGGCAGATGTGTGGTTACCTATCCTTACCACCTGGGGGCAGCCCATCAGGAAGTCCAGGATCTAGTTGCAGAGGAAGGTGTTTAGTCCCAGGGTCCTTAGCTTAGTGATGAGCTTCGTGGGCACTATGGTGTTGAATGCTGAGCTGTAGTAAATTAACAGCATTCTCAAATAGGTGTTCCTTTTGTCCATTTGGGAAAGGGCAGTGTGGAGTGCGATTGAAATTGTGTCATCTGTGGATCTGTTGGGGCGGTATGCAAATTGGAGTGGGTCTAGGGTTGCCGAGGGGATGCTTTTGATGTGAGCCATACCCAGCCTTTCAAAGCACTTCATGGCTAATGACGTGAGTGCTACGGGGCGGTAATCATTTAGGCAGGTTACCTTCGCTTCCTTGGACCAGGGACTATGGTGGTCTGCTTGAAACATGCAGTTATTACAGACTCAGTCAGGGAGAAGTTGAACATGTCAGTGAAGACACTTGCCAGTTGGTCCGTGCATGCTTTGAGTACATGTCCTGGTAATCCATTTGGCCCCGTGGCTTTGTGAATGTTAACCTGTTTAAAGGTCTTGCTCACATCGGCTACCGAGAGTGTTATCACACAGTCATCCAGAACAGCTGGTGCTCCCATACATGCTTCATTGTTGCTTGCCTCGTTATGAGCATAAAAAGCATTTAGCTCGTCTGGTAGGGTTGGGTCACAGGGCAGCTCGCGTCTGGGTTTCCCTTTGTAGTCTGTAATAGTTTTCAAGCCCTGCCTCATCCGACAAGCATCAGAGCTGGTGTAGTACGATTCAATCTTGATCTTGTATTGACACTTTGCTTGTTTGATTATTCATCTGAGGGCATATTGGGATTTCTTATAGGTGTCCAGATTAATTTCCCGCTCCTTGAAATTGGCAGCTCTAGCCTTTAGCTCGATGCGGATGTTGCCTGTAATCCATGGCTTCTGGTTGGGATATGTACGTACAGTCACTGTGTGGACGATGTCCTCGATGCACTTACTGATGAAGCCGATGGCTGGAGTGGTATACACATCAATGCCGTTGGATGAATCCCGGAACATATTCCAGTCTGTGCTAGCAAAGCAGTCCTGTAGCTTAGCATCCGCGCCATCTGACCACTTCCGTATTGAGCGAGAAACTGGTACTTCCTGCTTTAGTTTTTGCTTTTTAACAGGAAACAGGAGGATATAATTACGGTCAGATTTGCCAAATGGAGAGTGGAGGAGAGGTGTGTATGTGTCTCTGTGTGTGGAGTAAAGGTGGTGTTGAGTTTTTTCCCCTCTTGTTGCACATTTAACATGCTGGTAAAAATGTGGTTAAACTGATTTAAGTTTGCCTGATTTAAGTGTTAAATTTGCTTTGGTAAAATCTCCCGCGACCATAAAGACTACTTCAAGGTGATAGGATTCTTGCTGGCTAATGTTCTTGTACAGTTCGCTGAGTGCCGCCTTGATGTTTGCTTGTGGCGGTATGTACACAGCTGTGAAAACAAACACACGTGACATCCATCGGCATACAGTGGCATTTTAGCATCAGAAACTACAGGTCAGGTGAACAGGATTATATCCTCTGTGGTTTGATGCATGTTATTAAATACATGGCCAGGTCGCAATTAGACTGTGCCAGGTTCATACGTCATTTTAATTGATACCCACGCAGGTGCCACATGCACCTGCTATTTGTGTAACCAGCAACTACTAAATAGGTTCACATTTGCCTGATGTGTAGACTAAAAGGAACATTATGTAGGGTCTATTGCCATACTCACTCATTATAATTAATAAGGTCCATGATGCTTATCTCCATGTACAGCACGTGCAAACCCTTGCTTTTTATGAGAAATGAACTGGTACTAAATCTATAGTAAGTCACAACCATGCTATTTACGTTATATGTTTTGTTGAAAGACAAAGTATGAGACATACAATCAATATCAGTGGAAGCTAGTCAAATAAGAGGTACAGTTTTATGAATGGCCTCCATTTTCAAGACATATTCTTTGAGCAATGCAGGAGTTTAGGCTCACTAGCTGGAGTGGATTAGGTTGCCAATTATATTGAGAAACTAAAATGTATCCAGTCTTATTTGTACTAGAGGTGGTGTGGAGAATGATGCATGGTTAGAGAATGGGAGAACATGAAAGATGAGGAGAGACGTGACAGAACTGAAAGAGAACAGAAAAAAAAGAGGATGAGGAAACAGAGAAAAAGAAAGACCATTTTAAAGTTTGCCGCTAAATTGGCTCATTAGCCTGTTTAAATGTTTGAACATCCAAGTGAGAGGAGAGGGAAAGAGGAGAAAGACAACTTTCATTCCGCAAAGGAGAGGCAAACTCTCCTATGGTGCCTTGGCTCGTTAGCCCTTATTTGATTAACGAGCAGCTCTGCTTCCTTTGCTGTAATTAGACAGCTTCCCCTGACCTGGCAGAGCCCCCTCCTTACCTCTGCGGGCTTGCCTTCTCTTGATATGCAGGAGGGGACTCCCAACATTGTCAATCTCTGGCTGGGGGCGAAGGCTATGGGGCTGAGCGATCCTCCAGGCTGCCCGGCTTATCCTTACCTTGTTTTTCCCCTAGCCTTTCATATAGGACCGGTGGTTTCTGTAGCTCTATAGCTCGAAGCATGCCATGGGCACTGTTTTGGACCCTAATGGACTCTCTTTTGAAATAATTGTTTCAACCTACATCACAAGTTGGAGATTTGAATTAATATTTGAATGAGTATCTATGTATATAAAGCATATAATTGGATAGCTCATGCAGAGATCTGACACATGCAGATGCCGGTGATATTAGGCCCTGGTAGAGAGCAGTGGTAGAGTTTTGTCATCATGAAGCATAACGAAAATACCATTATTTTATTCACTGCTGGCTACCTCTTATTCCATATTGACCCTAACAGCAGAGGATGTACTATTCACCTTGACTATATGCTGCTAGGCTGGCATACAGCACAGGAGTATTGGAGGGATTAGCATACGCTGCCATTTACAGACTGCTTTGTGTGGACCCCGTGTGACTTAATGAATGTGGTAAGTAGAATAAGCCCCTCACCAGGCTGACCTCACACCCAGCCCTCACCATGCGAGGTTGAGGCTATATCTCCAGCCAACCCAGAGCTGTCTTAGAGGCCCATGGCAACATAACGGCGTGGCTTCAGTGCCTGGGTAATTAAACCATATCCCACAGACAGACTCCTATGAGAGGAATGTGCTCCAAGGGCTCACAGGGTGCTCTGGCTAATTGAGTATCAGTTTAACACTGACTGGCCCCATTCTCTGAAGAACCAATGGCTACATATACCTCTGGGACCAAGCTTGAACCTCTCTCTCTCTAACTCACTCTTTGCTCTCCCCACCTCTCTTGCTTTTCTCTTTCTTTCTTTCCGACTATCCCTCTTCCTCTGAGACATTCTCTCGTTGTGTGTACCGACTACAGAGGCAGAGGTCTATGTCCTTGAAACACCACCGTTGCATCACTATGAAGCTCCTCCTTCTCCTTCACCTGCTTTCCCTGGGAGAACATTGAGAAGATGAAGTGAGGAGTATGTGAGAGAAAGTGTTTTCCCTGGGAGAACATTGAGAAGATGAAGTGAGGAGTATGTGAGAGAAAGTGTTGTCCCTGGGAGAACATTGAGAAGATGAAGTGAGGAGTATGTGAGAGAAAGTGTTGTCCCTGGGAGAACACTGAGAAGATGAAGTGAGGAGTATGTGAGAGAAAGTGTTGTCCCTGGGAGAACACTGAGAAGATGAAGTGAGGAGTATGTGAGAGAAAGTGTTGTCCCTGGGAGAACATTGAGAAGATGAAGTGAGGAGTATGTGAGAGAAAAAGTTGTCCCTGGGAGAACATTGAGAAGATGAAGTGAGGAGTATGTGAGAGAAAGTGTTGTCCCTGGGAGAACACTGAGAAGATGAAGTGAGGAGTATGTGAGAGAAAGTGTTGTCCCTGGGAGAACATTGAGAAGATGAAGTGAGGAGTATGTGAGAGAAAGTGTTTTCCCTGGGAGAACATTGAGAAGATGAAGTGAGGAGTATGTGAGAGAAAGTGTTGTCCCTGGGAGAACATTGAGAAGATGAAGTGAGGAGTATGTGAGAGAAAGTGTTTCCCTGGGAGAACATTGAGAAGATGAAGTGAGGAGTATGTGAGAGAAAGTGTTTTCCCTGGGAGAACATTGAGAAGATGAAGTGAGGAGTATGTGAGAGAAAGTGTTTTCCCTGGGAGAACATTGAGAAGATGAAGTGAGGAGTATGTGAGAGAAAGTGTTTTCCCTGGGAGAACATTGAGAAGATGAAGTGAGGAGTATGTGAGAGAAAGTGTTTTCCCTGGGAGAACATTGAGAAGATGAAGTGAGGAGTATGTGAGAGAAAGTGTTTTCCCTGGGAGAACATTGAGAAGATGAAGTGAGGAGTATGTGAGAGAAAGTGTTTTCCCTGGGAGAACATTGAGAAGATGAAGTGAGGAGTATGTGAGAGAAAGTGTTGTCCCTGGGAGAACATTGAGAAGATGAAGTGAGGAGTATGTGAGAGAAAGTGTTTTCCCTGGGAGAACATTGAGAAGATGAAGTGAGGAGTATGTGAGAGAAAGTGTTTTCCCTGGGAGAACATTGAGAAGATGAAGTGAGGAGTATGTGAGAGAAAGTGTTTTCCCTGGGAGAACATTGAGAAGATGAAGTGAGGAGTATGTGAGAGAAAGTGTTTTCCCTGGGAGAACATTGAGAAGATGAAGTGAGGAGTATGTGAGAGAAAGTGTTTTCCCTGGGAGAACATTGAGAAGATGAAGTGAGGAGTATGTGAGAGAAAGTGTTTTCCCTGGGAGAACATTGAGAAGATGAAGTGAGGAGTATGTGAGAGAAAGTGTTTTCCCTGGGAGAACATTGAGAAGATGAAGTGAGGAGTATGTGAGAGAAAGTGTTTTCCCTGGGAGAACATTGAGAAGATGAAGTGAGGAGTATGTGAGGGAAAGTGTTTTCCCTGGGAGAACATTGAGAAGATGAAGTGAGGAGTATGTGAGAGAAAGTGTTTTCCCTGGGAGAACATTGAGAAGATGAAGTGAGGAGTATGTGAGAGAAAGTGTTTTCCCTGGGAGAACATTGAGAAGATGAAGTGAGGAGTATGTGAGAGAAAGTGTTTTCCCTGGGAGAACATTGAGAAGATGAAGTGAGGAGTATGTGAGAGAAAGTGTTTTCCCTGGGAGAACATTGAGAAGATGAAGTGAGGAGTATGTGAGAGAAAGTGTTGTCCCTGGGAGAACACTGAGAAGATGAAGTGAGGAGTATGTGAGAGAAAGTGTTTTCCCTGGGAGAACATTGAGAAGATGAAGTGAGGAGTATGTAAGAGAAAGTGTTTTCCCTGGGAGAACATTGAGAAGATGAAGTGAGGAGTATGTGAGAGAAAGTGTTTTCCCTGGGAGAACATTGAGAAGATGAAGTGAGGAGTATGTGAGAGAAAGTGTTTTCCCTGGGAGAACATTGAGAAGATGAAGTGAGGAGTATGTGAGAGAAAGTGTTGTCCCTGGGAGAACATTGAGAAGATGAAGTGAGGAGTATGTGAGAGAAAGTGCTTTATATTTCTATCATTTCCAGAACAACCATTTTTTGAAATTTACATTGAACCCTCTTACTCAGAAAGTAACCAATTAACCTTTTATACTTTGGCTTGACACCATTACATAAACATTTGGAGTAAAGCTGTACTTGTTCAAATACTTGTGTGTAATGCCTCTGTCTGTCCGAAGCTCAGGCATCCACAGTGACTGTTGACATTAATATGCCAGGACCTATTATGTACCTGTGGTACCAGTGGTACTAGAGGCCGTTATGAGGGGAGACGGGGATCCTGTGTTCTTTCACACTTAGCCTGATGCCAGTAATGAACTTACAGCTCTGTCTGCTGACCAATCGGACCAGCTAAACACACACCAATACTGAGACCTTTGTAGAACGCTGGAAGTATGGCCTCCTCTGCTGTGACAAGTATTATCTTGTAACACCACTGTATTCATGATGTGGTGGTAAGGCGGCACCGGAGGGGATGGCTGCCATTTTACGTGCTCCTAACCAATCGTGCTATTCTGTGTGTTTTTTCACATCGTTTGTAACTTTTTTTTGCACATAATGTTTCTACCACTGTCTTATGACCGAAAATAGCTTCTGAACATCTGAACAGCGATTACTCACCACAGATAGTCATGAGCAGTGGGCTCGACAGAGCCTATTCCCCCTCAAGAGACTGAACGGATTTGGCATGGGTCCTCAGATCCTCAAAAAGTTCTACAGCTGCACCATCGAGAGCATCCTGACTGGTTGCATCACTGCTTGGTATGGCAACTGCTCAGCATCCGACCTCAAGGTGCTACAGAGGGTAGTGCTTACGGCACAGTATATCACTGGGGCCAAGCTTCCTGTCATTCAGGACCTCTATACCAGGTGGTGTCAGAGGAAGGCTCTAAAAATGGTCAAAGACTCCAGCCACCCTAGTCATAGACTGTTCTCCCTGCTACCGCATGGCAAGTGGTACCGGAGCGCCAAGTCTAGGTCTAAAAACAGCGTCTATCCACAAGCCATTAGACTGTTAAACAGTTAGTCAAATGGCTACCTAGACATATTTGCGTTGACCCCCTTTTTTATGCTGGTGCTACTCATTATTTATTATCTTAACCCCTACCTACATGTACATATTACCTCAACTTACCTCATCTAGCCTGTACCACCGCACATTGACTCTGTACCACTACACCCTTTCTATAGCCTCGTTATTGTTATTGTGATTCTTTTTTTGTTAGTTTATTAGATGTTTATTCGGTTTTTTAGCAAATATTTTCTTGCTTACTTAAAAAAAATTCTGCATTGGTGGTTAAGGGCTTGTAAGTAAGCATTTAACAGTAAGGTCTAACTACACATGTGTATTTGACACCTGTGACAAATCAAATCAAATCAAATTTATTTATATAGCCCTTCGTACATCAGCTGATATCTCAAAGTGCTGTACAGAACCCCAGCCTAAAACCCCAAACAGCAAGCAATGCAGGTGTAGAAGCACGGTGGCTAGGAAAAACTCCCTAGAAAGGCCAAAACCTAGGAAGAAACCTAGAGAGGAACCAGGCTATGTGGGGTGGCCAGTCCTCTTCTGGCTGTGCCGGGTGGAGATTATAACAGAACATGGCCAAGATGTTCAAATGTTCATAAATGACCAGCATGGTCGAATAATAATAAGGCAGAACAGTTGAAACTGGTGCAGCAGCACGGCCAGGTGGACTGGGGACAGCAAGGAGTCATCATGTCAGGTAGTCCTGGGGCATGGTCCTAGGGCTCAGGTCCTCCGAGAGAGAGAAAGAAAGAGAGAAGGAGAGAATTAGAGAACGCACACTTAGATTCACACAGGACACCGAATAGGACAGGATAAGTACTCCAGATATAACAAACTGACCCTAGCCCC
Organism: Oncorhynchus clarkii lewisi; assembly: GCF_045791955.1. Classification (NCBI taxonomy): domain Eukaryota; kingdom Metazoa; phylum Chordata; class Actinopteri; order Salmoniformes; family Salmonidae; genus Oncorhynchus; species Oncorhynchus clarkii. The sequence goes on from NC_092156.1 coordinate 40,338,859, forward strand.
CCGACACATAAACTACTGCAGCATAAATACTGGAGGCTGAGACAGGAGGGGTCAGGAGACACTGTGGCCCCATCCGAGGACACCCCCGGACAGGGCCAAACAGGAAGGATATAACCCCACCCACTTTGCCAAAGCACAGCCCCCACACCACTAGAGGGATATCTTCAACCACCAACTTACCATCCTGAGACAAGGCTGAGTATAGCCCACAAAGACCTCCGCCACGGCACAACCCAAGGGGGGGGGGGGGGGGGGGCGCCAACCCAGACAGGATGACCACATCAGTGAATCAACCCACTCAGGTGACGCACCCCCTCCAGGGACGGCATGAGAGAGCCCCAGTAAGCCAGTGACTCAGCCCCTGTAATAGGGTTAGAGGCAGAGAATCCCAGTGGAAAGAGGGGAACCGGCCAGGCAGAGACAGCAAGGGCGGTTCGTTGCTCCAGAGCCTTTCCGTTCACCCTCCCACTCCTGGGCCAGACTACACTCAATCATATGACCCACTGAAGAGATGAGTCTTCAGTAGAGTCTTAAAGGTTGAGACCGAGTTTGCGTCTCTGACATGGGTAGGCAGACCGTTCCATAAAAATGGAGCTCTATAGGAGAAAGCCCTGCCTCCAGCTGTTTGCTTAGAAATTCTAGGGACAATTAGGAGGCCTGCGTCTTGTGACCGTAGCGTACGTGTAGGTATGTACGGCAGGAACAAATCAGAGAGATAGGTAGAAGCAAGCCCATGTAATGCTTTGTAGGTTAGCAGTAAAACCTTGAAATCAGCCCTTGCTTTGACAGGAAGCCAGTGTAGAGAGGCTAGCACTAGAGTAATATGATCAAATTTTTTGGTTCTAGTCAGGATTCTAGCAGCCGTATTTAGCACTAACTGAAGTTTATTTAGTGCTTTATCCGGGTAGCCGGAAAGTAGAGCATTGCAGTAGTCTAACCTACAGTGCCTTGCGAAAGTATTCGGCCCCCTTGAACTTTGCGACCTTTTGCCACATTTCAGGCTTCAAACATAAAGATATAAAACAACAAGTGAGACACAATCATGAAGTGGAACGACATTTATTGGATATTTCAAACTTTTTTAACAAATCAAAAACTGAAAAATTGGGCGTGCAAAATTATTCAGCCCCTTTACTTTCAATGCAGCAAACTCTCTCCAGAAGTTCAGTGAGGATCTCTGAATGATCCAATGTTGACCTAAATGACTAATGATGATAAATACAATCCACCTGTGTGTAATCAAGTCTCCGTATAAATGCACCTGCACTGTGATAGTCTCAGAGGTCCGTTAAAAGCGCAGAGAGCATCATGAAGAACAAGGAACACACCAGGCAGGTCCGAGATACTGTTGTGAAGAAGTTTAAAGCCGGATTTGGATACAAAAAGATTTCCCAAGCTTTAAACATCCCAAGGAGCACTGTGCAAGCGATAATATTGAAATGGAAGGAGTATCAGACCACTGCAAATATACCAAGACCTGGCCGTCCCTCTAAACTTTCAGCTCATACAAGGAGAAGACTGATCAGAAATGCAGCCAAGAGAACCATGATCACTCTGGATGAACTGCAGAGATCTACAGCTGAGGTGGTAGACTCTGTCCATAGGACAACAATCAGTCGTATATTGCACAAATCTGGCCTTTATGGAAGAGTGGCAAGAAGAAAGCCATTTCTTAAAGATATCCATAAAAAGTGTTGTTTAAAGTTTGCCACAAGCCACCTGGGAGACACACCAAACATGTGGAAGAAGGTGCTCTGGTCAGATGAAACCAAAATTGAACATTTTGGCAAGAATGCAAAACGTTATGTTTGGCGTAAAAGCAACACAGCTCATCACCCTGAACACACCATCCCCACTGTCAAACATGGTGGTGGCAGCATCATGGTTTGGGCCTGCTTTTCTTCAGCAGGGACAGGGAATATGGTTAAAATTGATGGGAAGATGGATGGAGCCAAATACAGGACCATTCTGGAAGAAAACCTGATGGAGTCTGCAAAAGACCTGAGACTGGGATGGAGATTTGTCTTCCAACAAGACAATGATCCAAAACATAAAGCAAAATCTACAATGGAATGGTTCAAAAATAAACATATCCAGGTGTTAGAATGGCCAAGTCAAAGTCCAGACCTGAATCCAATCGAGAATCTGTGGAAAGAACTGAAAACTGCTGTTCACAAATGCTCTCCATCCTACCTCACTGAGCTCGAGCTGTTTTGCAAGGAGGAATGGGAAAAAATGTCAGTCTCTCGATGTGCAAAACTGATAGAGACATACCCCAAGCGACTTACAGCTGTAATCGCAGCAAAAGGTGGCGCTACAAAGTATTCACTTAAGGGGGCTGAATAATTTTGCACGCCCAATTTTTCAGTTTTTGATTTGTTAAAAAAGTTTGAAATATCCAATAAATGTCGTTCCACTTCATGATTGTGTCCCACTTGTTGTTGATTCTTCACAAAAAAATACAGTTTTATATCTTTATGTTTGAAGCCTGAAATGTGGCAAAAGGTCGCAAAGTTCAAGGGGGCCGAATACTTTCGCAAGGCACTGTAGAAGTGACAAAAGCATGGATTAATTTTTCTGCATCATTTTTGGACAGAAAGTTTCTGATTTTTGCAATGTTACGTAGATGGAAAAAAGCTGTCCTTGAAATGGTCTTGATATGTTCTTCAAAAGAGAGATCAGGGTCCAGAGTAACGCCGAGGTCCTTCACAGTTTTATTTGAGACGACTGTACAACCATTAATATTAATTGTCAGATTCAACAGAAGATCTCTTTGTTTCTTGGGATCTAGAACAAGCATCTCTGTTTTGTCCGAGTTAAAAAGTAGAAAGTTTGCAGCCATCCACTTCCTTATGTCTGAAACACATTCTTCTAGCAAGGGCAATTTTTGGGCTTCACCATGTTTCATTGAAATGTACAGCTGTGTGTCATCCGCATAGCAGTGAAAGTTAACATTATGTTTTCGAATAACATCCCTAAGAGGTCAAATATATAGTGAAAACAATAGTGGTCCTAAAACGGAACCTTGAGGAACACCGAAATGTACAGTTGATTTGTCAGAGGACAAACCATTCACAGAGACAAACTGATATCTTTCCGACAGATAAGATCTAAACCAGGCCAGAACTTGTCCGTGTAGACCAATTTGGGTTTCCAATCTCTCCAAAAGAATGTGGTGATCGATGGTATCAAAAGCAGCACTAAGGTCTAGGATCACGAGGACAGATGCAGAGCCTCGGTCCGATGCCATTAAAATGTAATTTACCACCTTCACAAGTGCCGTCTCAGTGCTATGATGGGGTCTAAAACCAGACTGAAGCATTTCGTATACATTGTTTGTCTTCAGGATGCAGTGAGTTGTTGCGCAACAGCCTTTTCTATAATTTTTGAGAGGAATGGAAGATTCGATATAGGCCGATAGTGTTTTATATTTTCTGGGTCAAGGTTTGGCTTTTTCAAGAGAGGCTTTATTACTGCCACTTTTAGTGAGTTTGGTACACATCCGGTGGATAGAGAGCCGTTTATTATGTTCAACATAGGAGGGCCAAGCACAGGAAGCAGCTCTTTCAGTAGTTTAGTTGGAATAGGGTCCAGTATGCAGCTTGAAGGTTTAGAGGCCATGATTATTTTCAAATAAATAACATTTGATTTATGATTTGATTTGGTGCATCAAAGGAATTGCCCCTGTTGTTATAGAGAGAGGGGAAAATATTGGCTCATAAATGCAATGGCTATTGTGGATAAATCTATGCTGAATGTCTTCAATCAACTACTATCACCAGTTTGGTGTGAGCTTAGACAGCTAGCAGGTAGCTAATCAAGAGAATATTCAACCATTGAATTATCCATGTTAATGGAATACTTCACGTGATAACGCATTCACGTGATAACGCATTCACGTGGTAACGCATTCACGTGATAACGCATTCACGCGATAACGCATTCACAGACATTAGTTTACATTGTCGCACCGTGAGCAACTAGTGCTAGCAATTCACTGAACAACTATCCCAAAATGGAAATATCTGACACGAATAACAAGATAAAAAGTAACAGAATTGATCTCCTCAGTATCTGTTCATGAATTAAGTTGACACCGACCAGAATACTTAGCCTACAGTATAGGGTCCTCCTCTATCATATTGCTTGGTCTGCAACTCCATAGTTGTGGAATGTGGACATTACAGGTAAAGTTGTATGCATGATACAGGATACGATTTTCAAGAGATTGCTAAATAAGCTATTTTACTGACTGTATAAGAATGATTAATAGCCAGAATAGTGGTATTTTAATGTGAAGCTAATATTGCATTAGAGTTGCTAACGTTGAGGTTAATTCAACTATCACAGCCATGTATGTTATTAAATGACACTGATGTTCAGGATAACATTGTTTTATGTTCGTTGATAGCTAACATTGAAAGCTATACATAAGAAGGCTAATTCATTGTAATGTAAGCTAAATGCAATGGATACAAATAGTGGCTTGTGATTTAAAGATAACATGTCCAATATAATTATATAAGTGCATATCGAACAGGAATATGTAATCAATGAAATTAATACACCATTGTACTGTAATAATATTGATGCATTTCTCTCTCCTTGCAGGGAATTAGACGGATGAACAACAGGCATCAGATGCCCAAATCTCGAAACCAGAATCGTATGGAGACATTTGTCATTTTGAAAATATTCAAACATTTTTATTGGTTTTCGTGTATCTATACATGAGTCCTTAAAACAGTCCATTGTACAAAATAAGTCATTCCAAAGTGAGAGACCATAAAGGAGATTAACCTCCAACATTCATAACCTTATTCAGTACATGAGGACAAATTTAGTCATGACCGTCATAGTTATTTTAGAAACAGGACAGGAGGTTACAAGTTTTTGTTCCAGCCCTTTACTAACACTTCATTCAACTAATTGTGGACTAAATTGAAGACTTACACACAGTGCATTACCCTGGGGCAGAAATCATGCCTATTTTAGAATTAGTTTTAAGAGTTACAATTTCCTGACAAATCTGCATGATAAACCATAACATGGGTGAATCTATGTATCTCTAACATTGTGATGTTGCACACTCCTTAATGTCCTTCAACCTGGAACAAGCAGAGACAAGGGGGGAGAAACTAACCTCACGGCTCAGATTTCAGTGCTGGTTCAAGTTGGTGAAGCCACAACTACCTTTATTAATGTGCAATAGTTTTGTTAACAGTTTTGCATATTTTTAGGCTTGTTCAGTTGTTTACACTAAGAGTAGAATAACAGCCTCTAATTTTAACTATGTTAACGTTAGGTAAACAGACATTGCATGCAGCTGGTTAGCAAGCTTGCTAAACAGTCTTATCCACAGAATGCAAAAATAAATTGGCTGGCTAACAAGCCTAGAATGAACAAAACACAGCTGGCTGGTTTTCCTATGATTTTCCACCAGATGTTGTTAAAAATGTCTTACCTCCAAACGAGTCGTGCAGAGCTGTTTTCTCCTGCCAAGCCAATACAATGAAGCGCATCGTGATCAGGTGTCCACTTTAGCCCCTGAAAACAAATGGGAAAAAACAATTCACTACATGTCTTTACATAGCTAGTAAGTTCACCAATTCATTATTTAAAAACTGTCCGGGTCTTCACAATTAACACATTTTAGAATTTTTGGTGCACCACAAGGTGTTATGGCATAGCCTCCCTGGCGAAGGATACATAGGATACTGCCTTCAAAATCACCTGAATGAATGCACCTTAGAAGGCAGCGTTTTAAGATACCTTGGTATTGGGACATGCCAATTTTGATGTACCACCTAGAAATGCTGATCCTTGTCTATTGGGACGCACCCTATGTGTCTACAGATGCCCTGTTCAGCATTACTGTCACAAATCATGCAGGTATAGTCTTTGTGTTGGTACAGTCGAGAGGGTTGATTATGACTGGAACTAGTGGGATGGAGAGAACTTTGCTGCTCCTCATTGCTATAGAAACTGACAAGACAAGCTCCCCCATTTTTTCCCCACCATGTTGCGCTAGGCTGGTTTCACTGCAGGTATCACTGCATGTATGTGTAGTGTTGTGCTGTGTGGCGGAGGAGCCGCACAGGATGAGCTGTTGGCCCAGCAGAGTGTAAACAGAGCCTTAGGGATGGTCTCCCATGGTGGAACAGCACTCTACATGATTCTCTCACTGGGCTGCTGTGTTCTCCCAGGGTGGAGGATGTTTGGCCACTGGGAATCATTGGTCGTCTGACTGATGCTGAGCTAGATGCCCGAGTCTCCCCAGGCTTCAGCACGCCCCCATTCAGATCAACGGGGCTGTAGTGGAGCGGGTCGAGAGCTTCAAGTTCCTCGGTTGCCACATCACTAAGGATCTATCATGGTCGGCGCACACCAACACAGTCGTGAAGAGGGCACGGCCACGCCTCTTCCTCCTCAGGAGGCTGAAACATTCAGCATGGGCCTCTCAGATCCTCAAAACGTTCTACAGCTGCACAATTGAGAGCATCTTGACTGGCTGCATCACCGCTTGGTATGGCAATTGCTTGGCATCCTACCACAATGCACTACAGAGGGTAGTGCTCACGGCCCATTAAATCACTGGGGCGGAGCTCCCTGCCATCCAGGACCTCTATACCAGGCGGTGTCAGAGGAAGGCCCTAAAGTCAAATACTCCACCCACCCAGGTCATAGACTGTTTTGTCTTCTCCCGTACCAATGCACCAGGTCTGGAACCAACAGGACTCTGAACAGCTTCTACCCCCAGGCCATACTACTGCTAAACAGTTAATCCGGGTACTGTAGCTGTTTGGTTAAATATTGAACTATCTGTATTGACCCTTTTGGCACTAACCTTCGTGACTCATCACATACATTGTTGCTACTGTTTATTATCTGTCACTTTATTCCTAGTTATATGTACATATCTACCTCAATTTCCTTGTACCCCTGCATATTGACTCGGTACTGGTACCTCGTGTTTGTTGTAATGATGGGACCAAGGCGCAGCGTGAATAGAGTTCCACATATGTTTAATGAACTGAAACTCACTGAACAAAACAACAAACTACCAAACAAAACGTGACGCTACTGATGTGCACACAGACACCTAACTGTAGACAAGATCCCACACCAGAAAGTGGGAAAAAGGGCTGCCTAAATATGATCCCCAATCAGAGACAACGATAAACGGCTGTCTCTGATTGGGAACCATATCAGGCCAACATAGACATACAAAACCCTTAGACATACAAGAACCCTAGACATACAAAAACCCTAGACATACAAGAACCCTGGACATACAAAAACCCTAGACATACAAGAACCCTAGACATACAAAAATCCTAGACATACAAAAAACCCTAGACATACAAAAACCTAGAGTACCCACCATAGTCACACCCTGACCTAACCAAAATATATAGAAAACAGAGATATCTAAGGTCAGGGCGTGATATCGTATGTATATAGCCAAGTTGTCATTAATCATTGTGTATTTAGTCAACTTTTATTATTAAGTCTTTTACTTTTATGTAATTTCTCTCTCAGCATTGTTGGGATGGGAAGGACCTGCAAGTAAGCATTTCACTGTTCATCTACACCTGTTATTGGTTACAGATTGAGTTGTCTACTGTCAGGCTCGATGTCCGTGGTCTGTTCAGTGGGCTGTGATGTGCCAGGGACTTGGCTGGTGCTGTTGTGTAAGTATAGAGCCTGGACTTCCACACAAGTCTACTTTTCTCCCCCATGTCCCCCCCCCCCCCCCCCCACACTGAGTGAATGAAATGACCCAGCGTAGATAATAGAGAGGTGAGAAATCATTCGGTGGATCGAGAACAAGTGAGGACTCGATGTCCCTCTTACTTTTAAGAGCTGCTGAAGTCTCTATTCCTCTCTTTCTCTCTCTCCGTCTGTCTCTCTCAAATGTCTGTCTTTCTGTCTCTCTCTTTTGTTTCATATTTGAATTCCATGTTTACTTCTGAATTTCCACATTGAACAGGGAAACAAATTGATGATGAAATATTTTTCATTTTTACTGTTTAGGTCCAGATAAGATGCAAATAATTTAGCTTTCACCCTGTCACTGAGTATAACTGGCAAACAGCCGTTGGAAAACTACTCAAAACATTAACTCAAGCTAAACTGCAAAGTTAACTGATTGGCACTTTAGTCACTATTTCCTGTCGATGTTATCTAATTGGCAATGCTTGAATTGTTTTTACCCCTCAACGCATGTTCATCACTTTCTAGTCCACTGTCTACTTATTTTACTATGAAATTCACCCCTGCTGTTTGTACCCTATGGAATCCATTGTGTGTGGTCATGACATAATGTGAGTCACATTACATCATATTCAATATTGACACACATAAATAATCGTATAATTACGTGTCATTTAGAATTAATCTAGGAAATTATACACTCTTGTAAGATACAAAACTCAGGCTTCAAAGATACCAGTTCATAACCTCTCCAGGTTGACAGGACACTGTGTTTCATAACTACTGGACCTTTTAAGAGAACGAGATTACAATTTTGCTAAAGGGTGAATAAACATAATGTTGTTCAAAATGGAGCAGAGTCACACAGGCATTCCAATGAACAATCTGACCCACCCATGTAATGACAAAGAATGAGTGAAATTGAGGACGGATAGATGTATAACAACACATCTATTATCATTATCATGATATCGATATCGATAACAAACATGTGCCCAGCCCAGTCTACGATATATCACAAAATATTCTCAGTATCATACTGTAGCTGTGTGTGAATCAAGTAGCCTATCTGTGAGCAAATTGCCTTAGCGCAGCCTTAGGACCCTGAGGAAATCGGCAGGTCACTGCAGGAGAAGGTGCGCGTGGTGATTTGTATGCGCTGCCACTCGTAGCTCGCATTATAGTCCATCTGATAGCGGCTCTGCATTCCCAGGTAGAACGGGATTAGGTTTTTACTCCCGGGGACCTTTCTCGGTGCTCAGGCTTGGGCGCCTTCTTGTTGATTTATCTCACACCTGAACGCCTTTTCTCTTCTTTTCATCATTTCCTCTCTTTTTGGTGCCTATGCAAGGACATTTAACCGGAAAAAGATACATTTGCAAACGTTTCACAGAAAGGAGGGACCAATAGTAAATCAAACAAGCATTGAACAACTAAACAAAGACGAATCACGACGAAAAGAGGGTGAGTTCTTGAATTCTTCAACCACTTTCAGAAGCTGCAGAAGTTAATTGACAACGTTAATTGCCAAATATTTTGACAAGGTGATAGGCTGTGGCGCGGTCTAAAAAGTTTATATCAATTCTGTCTAATAATGGTGTAAAGTTGTAAAGACACAATTATTAGGCTATCAATTTTGATAGAGAACGACTCAACCTGTTGATAAACTTTGATCTGAGTAGTGTGTGTGAACGAGAGAAGGGGGACTGAGAGTGTTAGTGATAGTCTACATGTGTGAGCATTGACATGAGTACTTTGGATACACCCAGTTCGTCTAATACAATGAATCCGCATTAAGAAAGTAGGCCATATTTTCGTTGTCTAAAAAATTATTTATGAGAGTTTATTGATTTGCCATTGACGTTGTGTGGCTGTGTAATCTATAGGCTACCCTGAATTTGTCAGGTAGGCTAATCCATGTGGGTTGGTTTTGCAACCAACACTGAATTACAGAGTTAACAGATCTTTCGAGAACAAAGTAATTATCGTTGTATTGCTTTTTAAGATATATTATATAACACACTGATTATCCCAGTACCAGCCCATGCTTCTCACTGTGCTATTTCATGGGTCAATCTAGCCATGTGTCAGAAAGGTGGGCTATAGCCTACGACAGATTTTTCCTCGCAAAACCACAATAAAGAAGTCTAAGCAGTTATTGTACAATTTACTTGACCGTCCAGACTTTCTTATTTGTTGTATATTTCCCACTGGTGTAATATCCTACATTTCAAAAGAAAGTTCCTGAGTTGATTCAGCCGTTTACGGCAGGAGCTGTCCATTCATTGTGGTGCTGAAAGGTAGAACAGCAGGTTCCAGAAGGCGGTGATGGCTTCGCTCGCGATGCAGATAATTAATTAATGCTACTATAGTAGTGAAACATATAATTGAGTGTCTGTAGAGTGTAATAATCTCATTGTCATTGATTCCGTTGAGTCATTGGTCACCCTTGGCACACAATCATATAATGGAAAGAATGGCTACAATATCAGTGAGGAGTACATGTATCACACTGGATAGTGTTAAACCTGATGTCTCTTGAACTTCTCCTTCATTCACATTCTGGGCTTGTCCCTTTATCCTTGGCCTTTTAATTCTCTGTGATTATAGAGTTTCTTTGCAAAATCACATTGAGGCCCTGCCTTTGCCTCTCGCAGTCTGCAGTGGAACAGGGCAGACACACACACACACACACACACACACACACACACACACACACACACACACACACACACACACACACACACACACACACACACACACACACACACACATTAAATAATTGATTTGAATACAAATAACATTACATCATGAGGGATTCAAACATTTCAAAGGTCATTGATACAAGGACACTTAAGGAAACAAAAAGTACTTTCTCCACCACACAGCTAGGCTGCCCATAACGGCTGAAACAGAGCAGTACCTTCTCCTCCACACAGCTAGGCTGCGCATAACGGCTGAAACAGAGCAGTACCTTCTCCTCCACACAGCTAGGCTGCCCATAACGGCTGAAACAGAGCAGTACCTTCTCCTCCACACAGCTAGGCTGCCCATAACGGCTGAAACAGAGTAGTACCTTCTCCTCCACACAGCTAGGTTGCCCATAACGGCTGAAACAGAGCAGTACCTTCTCCTCCATACAGCTAGCCTGCCTAAAAGGGCTGAAACAGAGCAGTACCTTCTCCTCCACACAGCTAGGCTGCCCATAACGGCTGAAACAGAGTAGTACCTTCTCCTCCACACAGCTAGGTTGCCCATAACGGCTGAAACAGAGCAGTACCTTCTCCTCCATACAGCTAGCCTGCCTAAAAGGGCTGAAACAGAGCAGTACCTTCTCTTCCACACAGCTAGGCTGCCCTTAACAGCTGAAAGAGCAGTACCTTCTCCTCCACACAGCTAGACTGCCCATGATGGCTGAAACAGAGCAGTACCTAGACACTTGTTTTGCTCTTCTCTTAGACAGGCCTGCAATCTGAATGTTTATGTAAGTCTATGTACGTGGCAGAGACGGCCAAATATCAACGCCACCAACCTGCATCTGCACTTCAGGCTGTCCAAGTGTGATATGAGGGGCTGCTCCTTAAGGAGCTTGTCAGATAAGGCTGCTCCATGTAACAATGGAATGAGCAGCCCACCTCCAGTACCAGCCCCTCCCTCTGGTCTCCCACAACAACAATATCTGTCTTATTCAGCAGACAAGAAAACACATGATCATCAACATCAAACCAGGCTCCTCTGACAACAGAATGTTTATGTATGTCTGCTGTTGGGGAAACCACCTGTCTCACCTCAGTAGCTACCAGGTTGATGTGTGCAACAGACACACACACACACACACACACACACACACACACACACATTGGGATTGTTCTGGTTATTCACCCTGTCAAGTTTATTCAATAAAAAAATAAGCAAATTAAAATGAAACACAATTCACCCCTTGTACCCCCCTTTGGGAATACATCATTTGATTTCCTCTATAAATAAAACATAGTGTAGCCTCCCGGGTGGTCAGTGGTCTAAGGCACTGCAGTGCTTGAGGCGTCACTACAGATCCGGATTCAATCCCGGGCTGTGTCGCAGCTTGCCGCGACCGGTTGACCCATGAAGCTACACACAATTGGCCCAGCGCAGTCCGGGTTAGAGGAGGGTTTGGCCGGCCGGGATGTCCTTGTCCCATCGTGCACTATCGACTCCTGTGGTGGGCCGGGCGCGTGCGTGCTAACACGGTCGCCAGTTGTACAGTGTTTCCTCCAGCACATTGGTGTGGCTGGCTTCCTGGTTAAGCGAGCAGTGTGTCAAGAAGCAGTGAGGTTTAGCAGGGTCATGTTTCGGAGGATGCATGACTCTCGACCTTCACCTCTACCGAGTCCGTACTGGAGTTGCAGCGATGGGACAAGACTATAACTACCAATTGGATGCCACGAAATTGGGGAGAAAAACAGGTAAAAAAAATATTCAAAAAAATAAAGCATGGTGTGCCCTGCCCACTTCATATTATCTTCTACCTACTCCTATTGCCTGTTATGGCCGAACAAATCACTCATCCAAATCACAGACTTGTCCAGCCATGTAAATATGGAACTGCATTGGATTTCAATAAAGTGTTGGTATGCATTATTGATGGAGACAATACAATTTGTTTGTAGCTGGGGGTGTCTTGGCTGTGTAATGATTACAAAGACGGAGTTGACAGAGGCAGGGACCGGTCATTTAATTACACTATTGACTGACTGACAAGTCTGGGAGAGGTTTTCACCTCATGCTCGTTTCACTGTTGGTTGTTCCTGTCTACCTGTCTGTCTCAGAGATGGACAGCCACTGGCCTATCACCTGGAATGATGCGTAAAAGCACAAAATCAAGAAGATGGAGGTTAAAAATGACGGAGAGAGAGACATCCAGATGGATCGACTCACCAACAGAGGAACTGAAATGTCTAAAACCATGGATGAAAAAGTCAACCTAGAGAGTAATGTGCACTTATTTTGCGTATTATTATTTTTGTGTTTGTGTAAATGTCTTTTGTAATTCAAGACCGGGAGAGGCCAGGTGTGTATTTGTTGAGTGTGTATGTGTAAGTGTGTCTTTCTCTCTTGATCCCTCCAGCGTATTCTAAGCAGAGCGTCCATATTTCCCTGGAGAGATGTGTCTTCTCTCTGAGGGACTGTTGCTACGCCACGTCATTCCAGCGTTATTGAATTTCTCACTTTTCAGAAGCAAAACGCTTTTCACATTATAAAAGGTGTGGAGAGGCTGCTTGCTTATTCAGTCTGGCTGTGTGCCGTATCTCAGCTTAAGTAAAGAAGAGACACAGATGAATATTTATGAGTAGTTATTTAGGGAAAAAGGTGTTTGTTTCACTGTGGGTGCAAAGTTAGTTTGCCTTGGAAAACAAGTCCTTGTGAGGCTCAGAAGTTGTCAGGCGTCAACATTTAGTATCAAGACAAAAGGGTGCAAATGGTTTTTGTCAGGGGGCTGTCGGCTGTAATTAAAGAATAGCTGACACAGACTTCAGCCTGTTTCTAGGATTGTCTCTGTCTGTGTATGCTGTGTGACTAGAGGGAAGAAGACAAAGAGGAGGAAAGAAGGGTAGAAAATAGACTGATAGAGACAAAGATAAAAAAAAAACATTTGAAATGCTGAGAGAAAGAAAAAAAGGAAAGATGGGTAGATAAGGTTAGGGCCAATAAGAAGACAGGCATACGGTGTGAAAGAACGACTGTAGGAAGATGGATACAGAGAGAGAAACAAAGCAAAAATAGAGGAGAGAGACAAAGGGAATGAAGGATGGTTTTGGTTTGATTTTAATGATCAACCTCTCTGTCCTTTCAATCAATTGGCTCTATCTGCTGGTTGCTCTTCTGTGCTTCTGACCACTCAGTTTGTACACATGTTCCAGGGGATGGATGTTTTGGGTAATGACCCATGTCCAATGGATGGACTTTGTCCTCCTTTATTGCCATAAGAAGTGAGTTGTAATTCATGGCCTCTGCTCCCGGGTCACCTAGGGGGAATCGATAGTGGCGCACCCCCATTGCCGAGATGCCACCTTATCATTGTCTAGGCCATTGTTGTAATGGGTGGCTACTTGGCAAGTCATTTTCCCCTTAATGTCGAATAACGACAGCTGCACCTTTTATTTTTACCCTTGTTGATTGAGTGTCTTTTTATTGAATTTCCATTTAAGCAGCCGTTTCTCCAAACCATCCCCTTCTTTAATTTCACAGCAGAGAGACACTCTCTGCACTGCTGGCATTGGCTGCAATGATAAATGGACTTTCACTTGGATAAGGCTTATTCCTAGAGCCCCTGGCAAGCCCAGCCCAGAGCACATACTGCAGGGCAGCTCTCTGTGGCAAAGAACACCCGGGGCCTCACTCTCTAGCTCACAATCACATTCATTCTGATTTACAGACAGTGTACTGCTTCGATTACCATGGAAACCAGGATTTGGTAGATGGATACAAGAGTACAACACGTCTCCAGATGTGCTCTCACATCTCAGGCAATGTGTCCGCATTTTATCTGTAACAACAACACTATTATTTATTTTTTACATACACTGAGTGTACCAAACATTAGAAACACCTTCCCCCCCCCCATTAGGAGATGGTTATGCATTAATGTTCGGTGAACTGAGAGGGAGATGTGTATGTTGTGTGTGGCTGATGAGTGAGAACCGTGTTAAAACCTGTGCGTGTAGCTAATGGTGTGTTATGTTATTTTGTGTTCCAGCATCTATCCACAGACATAACAGGATCAGCTAAGAGGTCAGAGGTCAGCGGCCTGCAGGCCAGTCTGACAGATCATCATCTGTAAGCCCTGACGACAGACCTTCTCACTAACCCTACCCTACCCAGCCTTATGACTGTCCATCATACTCTCCGTCAGGCCTCCAGCATCCCTCTACCTCTCCGATAGTTTTAATACTTTCTGTCTCGCTCTGTTAGCCCCTGTAATGCAGTGTCATAAGAATGGCTGACTGGCTGTGGCGCGTGGCTGCATCTGTCTCCCTGTCTGTCTCCTTACAGACAGGCTCATTCCTCACTGACACAGTCTGGATATGAGGTATTTCCCAGGTGGATCTAAAGCTTACTCTAGTGTGATGGGGTCTGCCACTGGTAGAGCCTGATTCATCCCACTTTGAGTTTGCAGTACCTCTGTCACCACATCCACCCGCTTCCAGGTTCAGACTCCTCTCAGCCCTATGCCCTGGTTGTGTGTGTGTGTGTGTGGTTTGTGTGTGTGTGTGGTGTGCATGTGTGTGGTGTGTTTGTGTGGTGTGTGTGTGTGGTGTGTTTGTGTGTGTGGGTTGTGTTTGTGTGTGTGGTGTGGTATGTGTCTGTGTGTGTGGTATATGTCCTCCTCTGCTCTGAGGGTGGGATTCAATAGCACTGTTCAGTGTCCTAGGAGACCTACTGCTGGGCTCATTGATTTGGTCTCCAAATCTTGAGAAGGAAATAACCAGTGACACACACTTTCTGTACTCACCCCCTGCTCTTCTTCGCTCCCTGGCACCTGCTGATCAGCCATCACACACCAATCTACCTCTCTGAGATGTGTGAGGAAAACATATTTGTTCTCATGTGTGCTGACCTGGTTTACCATCTCCTTCCATCAATGTATTTCAACGTGATTATTTGATGAAAGATGGTTTCCATGTGAAAAGAGATTTAGTAATTCATGCCAGACAGATCGGTGTGGTTTGTGTGGTAAATATCATTAGGCGGGTCTCTACTTTACCATTGGCTGGTGGTGGTAGAGCACTTTTGCCTGCAGCCATTATCTGCTGATGTTGCAGGTGTTTGAATGCGCTGCCATGCTCTGCTGGGTGTCACTTCCATGTATCTCCTAAAGTTCATATGGTTTTGTTCAGACTAAATCCTTGATTTCCTGGCCCCTGACCTTATGATTGCTGATCCCTCTACCATATCAGAGTGCTGGGATGTATCCGTCTCTGCTGTGGTTTAGGATAGAGCCAGGGATAGAGAGGGGGAACAGTGAGGGCACTGGAGTGAAAAAGCTGATTCTCTTCCCTGCTTCACACCCCAGTGCCTACATGTGATCTGTCTGCTGTGGTGTAGTGACGGTTCCTGCTCTCTGATATTGGCAATCTGTTAGGGGGTAAGAGGGAATGCTTCCCCCTGTCACAGGACTGGTAGGGGGAAGGATAATCAGCATCCCGTTTTACTCAATCTGCAGCTCTCTCTCCATTACAATGTCATGCCTATGAATGGCTTACAGAGCAGGAGGTGGGTGTCGAACACCTAAACCAAGATTGCAGCATGAGGACACAGTAGCTACATTGATGAAACAGCAAGACAGTGCTCCTGGATAAGAGTGTCTGCTAAATGACTAACATGTAAATGTAATATACAGTACTTGAAACCTGGTGTGGGACTCTTCATGTGAACCCTGTGAGATCTTGCAAGACATGTACATGCAAGATAGATATCCTCATAGACAGTGTCTTGCCATGTGCAGACATCTTATCTGTTTTGTGTGCCTGTATGTACAGTGCCTTGCGAAAGTATTCGGCCCCCTTGAACTTTGCGACCTTTTGCCACATTTCAGGCTTCAAACATAAAGATATAAAACTGTATTTTTTTGTGAAGAATCAATAACAAGTGGGACACAATCATGAAGTGGAACGACATTTATTGGATATTTCAAACTTTTTTAACAAATCAAAAACTGAAAAATTGGGCGTGCAAAATTATTCAGCCCCCTTAAGTTAATACTTTGTAGCGCCACCTTTTTCTGCGATTACAGCTGTAAGTCGCTTGGGGTATGTCTCTATCAGTTTTGCACATCAAGAGACTGAATTTTTTTCCCCATTCCTCCTTGCAAAACAGCTCGAGCTCAGTGAGGTTGGATGGAGAGCATTTGTGAACAGCAGTTTTCAGTTCTTTCCACAGATTCTCAATTGGATTCAGGTCTGGACTTTGACTTGGCCATTCTAACACCTGGATATGTTTATTTTTTTAACCATTCCATTGTAGATTTTGCTTTATGTTTTGGATCATTGTCTTGTTGGAAGACAAATCTCCGTCCCAGTCTCAGGTCTTTTGTAGACTCCATCAAGTTTTCTTCCAGAATGGTCCTGTATTTGGCTCCATTCATCTTCCCTGTCCCTGCTGAAGAAAAGCAGGCCCAAACCATGATGCTGCCACCACCATGTTTGAATGTGGGGATGGTGTGTTCAGCTGTGTTGCTTTTACGCCAAACATAACGTTTTGCATTGTTGCCAAAAAGTTCAATTTTGGTTTCATCTGACCAGAGCACCTTCTTCCACATGTTTGGTGTGTCTCCCAGGTGGCTTGTGGCAAACTTTAAACGACACTTTTTATGTATAACTTTAAGAAATTGCTTTCTTCTTGCCACTCTTCCATAAAGGCCAGATTTGTGCAATATACGACTGATTGTTGTCCTATGGACAGAGTCTCCCACCTCAGCTGTAGATCTCTGCAGTTCATCCAGAGTGATCATGGGCCTCTTGGCTGCATCTCTGATCAGTCTTCTCCTTGAATGAGCTGAAAGTTTAGAGGAACGGCCAGGTCTTGGTAGATTTGCAGTGGTCTGATACTCCTTCCATTTCAATATTATCGCTTGCACAGTGCTCCTTGGGATGTTTAAAGCTTGGGAAATCTTTTCGTATGCAAATCCGGCTTTAAACCTCTTCACAACAGTATCTCGTACCTGCCTGGTGTGTTCCTTGTTCTTCATGATGCTCTCTGCGCTTTTAACGGACCTCTGAGACTATCACAGTGCAGGTGCATTTATACGGAGACTTGATTACACACAGGTGGATTGTATTTATCATCATTAGTCATTTAGGTCAACATTGGATTATTCAGAGATCCTCACTGAACTTCTGGAGAGAGTTTGCTGCACTGAAAGTAAAGGGGCTGAATAATTTTGCACACCCAATTTTTCAGTTTTTGATTTGTTAAAAAAGTTTGAAATATCCAATAAATGTCATTCCACTTCATGATTATGTCCCACTTGTTGTTGATTCTTCACAAAAAAATACAGTTTTATATCTTTATGTTTGAAGCCTGAAATGTGGCAAAAGGTCGCAAAGTTCAAGGGGGCCGAATACTTTCGCAAGGCACTGTATATGGGCGTTGGCCTATGTGGTGTGCATATGTGTCGTGTCTGTGTTTGTGTAGTGCACAGGCTCTCCATGATTCAGGTGGCAGCGGTGGCAGGTTCATTCAATTATGGTAATGAGACGGTGATAATGCACCGTCAGTCTGAGCCATTTAATCCAGGAGTTCTTCAACTTTTTCAGCCTGGTACCCAAATGAGCATTCTGTGTTTTCCTGGGACCCAAGCTTAGGAAAATATGCAACTATACATAAATATCGGTACATTTCATTGCCCTTATGCCTAAAACAAATGCAATATAGACAACAAAAAAACTATTAACAATGACATTAAATAAATTAAATAAATAAATTACATATCCATATAAATATCTATTCATGTTTATTTTCCCCCATTAAAACACTTACATATCTGTCTAGGTTGGAACTGTTGCTGTTAAAATACAATGCATCATTTTCATTCTGAACTGGAATAAACTGATTGATCACATCACACAGATATAGACCAGGAAACACACACACACTCCTGTTCTGGTCTATATCTGTGTGATGTGATCAATCAGTTATTCCAGTTCAGAATTTTAAAAAAAAGTATTTTAACAGCAACAGTTCCAACCTAGACTTTCTTTTAACAATCATTTCTACAGTAAGATGTACAGTAGGCCTGATCATTTTTAATCTGTACTGTTACTTAGGGTTGCACTATCATAAAGCATGTGTGTGTGTTCTGTTATTCATCTGTGTGATGTGATCAATCAGTTTATTCCAGTTCAGAATAAAAATGATGTATTGTATTTTAACAGCAACATGTCTATTCTGGGCTCTGTGGTGACAGTACAACACTGAGGTTATACTCAGCCTTGAAACTGTTTCTGTACTTGTTTATTAAGTATGTCAGAGTTCAGAACCCTGACTCGCATAGGTATGTGGTGCCAAACTGGACCAGAACATCTACTGCCTCCTCAGTCAGGCAGGAGACCGCTTTCTGCTGTAGATGAACAACCCAGAACTGTGTGAGTGTGTTACTGTGTGAGTGTTTGCCTCAAAAAGCATCTAGTTTCAATCAGTTTATTCCAGTTAAGACTAAAAAATATTATTGTATTTTAACAGCAACAGTTCCAACCTAGACTAGTTTTCAACAATAATTTCTACAGTAAGATGTACAGTGGGCCTGATCATTTCTACAGTAAGATGTACAGTGGGCCTGATCATTTCTACAGTGAGATATACAGTGGGCCTGATCATTTCTACAGTAAGATGTACAGTGGGCCTGATAATTTCTACAGTGAGATGTACAGTGGGCCTGATAATTTCTACAGTGAGATGTACAGTGGGCCTGATCATTTCTACAGTAAGATGTACAGTAGGCCTGATAATTTCTACAGTGAGATGTACAGTGGGCCTGATCATTTTTCATCTTCATCTGTATTGTTACTTAAGGCTGCACATCAGTAGCTACTTTGCTTTGGCGAATGTTAGCGATTCGCTGTGTACAAGGCCAGGGGATTGTTTGAAAAACTCACATCTACTATGAGAGTTAGTTAGTACTCCCTTATTTCTGCTTATTTCTCTTATAAAATGACAACAATGCCTTGCAAGCTGACTTACTTTCCCACTGTCAAATCACTGTTTCCTGAAGCATTCTGCCCTGTTCTGTAAGAACTTCCTGGATTTACCATCATGCTGTGGATGTTTGGTCAGGACGTTAATTTGTTCGTTATGCGAGACTCATTACTAAACTCTTCACCGCACAAAACACATTGTGGGCGCTCCTCGTTATAAGTTTGTATGAAAGAGAGAGAAACTCATCGCTGTATATTTTTCGTTTCGTGACAATTGATCTCAGTCAGAACTTGTTGCTAGCACGAATCCATTTGATGACAACGGTGAGTGATTGCGGGTGAGAATGACAAGTCAGTGGCAGACAGCGCATCATCTGCTTTCAGAACGACAGCGGTGATCTTCAAGAAAACTGCAGGAAAAAAGATCCGGTAAACCGCGAAGCACACAGGCATCTCCCTCTCCCACTCGCGCAGCTGCCAAACTGAGCAGAGACCGCTGCTTAAGCAGAAAGCGCACTGAACAGAGCGCACAGATGCACTTGGCCAAATCAATTGTAATAATGAATGAAACAATTAACATTTACACTGACACGTCGCGACCCACCATTAACAGGACCCTTAAGAAAGGCTGATTTAATCATTACCTGTCTCCACAGTGAGACACACACCTGCATGTCTCACTGTGCCGTCTAACACAGCACTTCTCTATATCTCCCCATCACATATATCACTGGGCTCCCACCATAAACCACAGTCCACATCACCATACTGTAGAAACACCACCATCTCAGCATGTCAGCACATGCACTGTTATGTCACACTTTGCTATCTCTTCTCACACTCCTCCATCTTCAAGCATATATATTATGTGTAACACCTGCTCTATTGGCTGCCTATGTGTTTTAACAGTGGAACTGTGCATGGCCTCAGCCTGAGTGTGTTGTAGAACTACAGCATATCCATCCCAGGCTGTAGTCCTGCTGTCTGTCTGCAGCATCCAGGTGCTCCAGTATACAACACGAATTACTGCAGTTTACCGAGGACCCAGAGTGCTGACTACAGATTGCTGCACTATGAAAGCGGCTGTCTCATCAGCTCCTCTTTCTCTCTTCATACTTCAGTTTTCCAAGTTAAAGTGTTTCATTCGAGTTAGAAATATGCATACGTTTGACTTATTTCTTGGTCGTGGCAATTTAGCAGACACGCTTATCCAGTGCAAGTTACATGAGCAATTGGGCTTAAGTGCCTTGCTCAAGGGCACATCAACAGATTTCACTTAGTAAACCTTTCGGTTAATGGCCCAACCTCTTAACCGCTAGGCTACTACCCAGCCCACATATTACAGAGGCAATATGATCTATATATATTTTTTATCTCGTTAGCCATGTCTTTACCCCTACTGTTAGCCTGTTGCTACCAAATTATAAAATGTTATTTTCTCTCGAATTCCACTGCTGGTGGACCTCTTTTTCCACTCTCCTCATTTAAAAGAGACATAACGTTGTCTTGCCTGTGAGGTCTACAGTCTACAACAGAGAGAGAACTCAGACGAGTCAGAGAAGCGTTTTTTTTTCTTTCATTTAGGGTGATCTAAAGGCATTGAGGCTTTCTGCCCTAAAATCAGGGCTGGAACGGGAATTATTAGAGGTGTAATGACCATGAACACAAAATGAAATGACCATTATAATCATCCAGAAACATCAAGTTGTCTTTCAATCATCTATCTACTGTCTTGAGCGTGAACTCCTGCTAACGAACTTGCAGCATTGTGTCAACTAGGTCTGGCTCGCATTTTTGCTAGCGAACTTGCAACATAGTATACACTACTACTGTATATCTTCCCAGTGAGATTGACAGATAGTGAGATTGACAGAAGTATCCACATTTCAAGTTTTAATGTCACATGCACAAGTACATTCAAATGCCTTTCTTGAAACCTCTAAACCCAACAATACAGTAATCAATAACAATGTAATACAAAAAAATAACATAAGATAGAAAAACAAACACATGAGAAATAAAAATAAGAATTAAGAAAAACACATGAAAGTAAGGAAGCATCCTATATACAGGGTCAGTCATTTCCAATCTTACTACAATATTTACAATGTACAGGGATGTGCAGGGATAGGAGTAAGGTGACTAGGAATCAGGATACACTACCGGTCAAAAGTTTTAGAACACCTACTCATTCAAAGGTTTTTCTTTATTTTTTACTATTACCTACATTGTAGAAGAATAGTGAAGATATCAAAACTATGAAAGAACACATATGGAATCAAAAAAGTGTAAAACAAATCAAAATATATTTTATATTTGAGATTCCTCAAATAGCCGCCCTTTGCCTCGATGACAGCTTTGCACACACTTGGCATTCTCTCAACCAGCTTCACCTGGAATGCTTTTCCAACAGTCTTGAAGGAGTTCTCACATATGCTGAGCACTTATTGGCTGCTTTTCCTTCACTCAGCGGTCTGACTCATCCCAAACCATCTCAATTTGGTTGAGGTCAGGGGATGGTGGAGGCCAGGTCATCTGATGTAGCACTCCATCACTCTCTTTCTTGGTCAAATAGCCCTTATATAGCCTGGAGGTGTGTTGGGTCATTGTCCTGTTGAAAAACAAATGGTAGTCCCACTAAGTGCAAACCAGATGGGATGGAGTATCGCTGCAGAATGCTGTGGTAGTCATGCTGGTTAAGTGTGCCTTGAATTCTAAATAAATCACAGACAGTGTCACCAGCAAAGCACCCCCACACCATCACACCTCATCCTCTGTGCTTTACGGTGGGAAATACACATCCGGAGATCATCCGTTCACCCACACGGCATCTCACAATAACATGGTGGTTGGAACCAAAAATCTCAAATTTGGACTCATCAGACCAAAGGACAGATTTCCACCGGTCTAATGTCCGTTACTCGGGTTTCTTGGCCCAAGCAAGTCTCTTCTTATTATTGGTGTACTTTAGTAGTGGTTTCTTTGCAGCAATTTAACCATGAAGGCCTGATTCATGCAGTCTCCTCTGAACAGTTGATGTTGAGATGTGTCTGTTACTTGAACTCTGTGAAGCATTTATTTGAGCTGCAATTTCTGAGGCTGGTAACTCTAATAAACATATCCTCTACAGCAGCAGTAACTCTGGGTCTTCCATTCCTGTGGCGGTCCTCATGAGAGCCAGTTTCATCATAGCGCTTGATGGTTTTTGCGAATGCACTTGAAGAAACTTTCAAAGTTCTTGAAATGTTCCGTATTGACTGACCTTCATGTCTTAAAGTAATGATGGACTGTCATTTCTCTTTGCTTATTTGAGCTGTTCTTGTCAAAATATGGACTCTTTTACCAAATAGGGCTATCTTCTGTGTACCCCCCCACCTCGTCACAACACAACTGATTGGCTTAAACGCTTTAAGAAGAACAGAAATTTCACAAATTAACTTTTAAGAAGGCACAAATGTTAATTGAAATGCATTCCAGATGACTACCTCATGAAGCTGTTTGAGAAAATGCCAAGAGTGTGCAAAGCTGTAATCAAGGCAAAGGGTGGCTATTTGAAAAATCTCAAATATAAAATATATTTTGATTTGTTTAACACTTTTTTGGTTACTACGTGATTCCGTATGGGTTATTTCATAGTGTTGATGTCTTCACTATTATTCTACAATGTAGAAAATAGTAAAAATAAAGAAAAACCCTTGAATGAGTAGGTGTTCTACCGGTAGTGTATATGATAAACAGAGTAGCAGCAGCGTATATGATGATTGTATGTGAGTAGGTATGTGTAGAGTCAGTTTAAATGCATGTGCATATTATGTATGTGTGAACAAATGATGAAGTGAGTGGTAATGTGTGTGTTTGTGTGTCAGTGTGCATTAATATGTAGGGCTATGTAAGTGTGGAAATATACAAGGGTCACCTCAGTCCATGTAGCCATTTTGTTTGCTATTTAGGTAGCTATTTAGCAGTCTTATGGCTTGGGGATAGAAGCTGTTCAGGAGCCTGTTGGTGTCAGACTTGATGAACTGGTACCGCTTGCAGTGCGGAAGAAAAGATAACGGTCCATGGCTTGGGTGGCTGGAATCTTTAACGATTTTTCGGGCCTTCCTTTCACACCGCCTGATATAGAGACCCTGGTGATGTACTGGGCTGTCCGCACTACCCTCTGTTGCACCATGTAATCGAAGGCGGTGCTATTGCCATACCAAGCAGTGATGCTCTCAGTCAAGATGCACGCAATTGTACATCTGTATAACTTTTTTGAGGATTTAAGGGCCCATGCCAAACCTTTTCAACACGCCTTCTTAATGACTGTGCAAGTGGACCCTTTTAAAAGTCCTGAGGGATTTGGACACCGAGGAACTTGAAGCTCTCGTCCTGCTCCGCTGCAGCCCCGTCGATGTGGATGGGAAGGTGTTCAGTCCCAGGCTCTTAAGCATTATCCCCTCCTAAGAGAGGACAATGGCGTTGAACGCTGAGCTGTAGTCATTGAACAGCGTTCTCACATAGGTATTCCTCTTATCTAAATGGGTGAGGGCCGTGTGAAGTGCAATTGAGATTGCGTCGTCTATGGATCTGTTGGGGCGGTATGCAAATTGGAGTGGGTCTAGGGTGTCTGGGATGATGGAATTGATGTGTGCCGTAACCAGCCTCTCAAAGCACTTCATGATTACAGAAGTGAGTGCTACAGGGCGGTAGTCATTGTGACATGAAGCCTTAGAGTTCTTAGGAACAGGAATGGTGGTCATCTTAAAACATGTGGGGATTACAGACTGGGACAAGGAGAGGTTGTGGCCTTGTGGGTGTCGACCTGATTAAAGACCTTACTCACGTTGGCCTCGGAGAGCGAGATCACCTAGTCCTCTGGGGCGGCGACGGCCCTCACACCCGTCACAATGTTACTTTTTTCGAAGTGTGCATAAAATGCTTTGTGTTAGTCTGGTAGAGAGGCATCGTTGGGCAGATCACAGCTGGATATTATTTTGTAATCCTTAATGCACTGTAGCCTCTGCCGCACGGGGCGACCGTCAGAGCCTGTGTAACATGATTCCACTTTACTCCTATATTGTCCTTTTGCTCGTTTGATGACTGTGCAGAGGTCGTAGCAGGACTTATTGTACTTGTTCCTGTCCTCGTCCGTAGCCTCAGGGTTGTCTACGATAGCGCTGTGTTTTGTAGCCCCGTTCTTCAGTTTAGCTCCAACCTCGGTGTTCATCCAGGGCTTTCGATGGGGAAGCAGCGAACCTTCAATGTGGGGATAACGTCGCTGATGCATTTCCTATTGAAGTCTGTGACGGAGGTGGTTAGTATGTCAATGTTAACGGCGGAGTTTTATAACATATTCCAATCAGCGGTCCCGTAGCATAATCTCGGACTCTGGCGACCATTTCTCAACAGAGCGAGTTCAGCTCATTTATAAACATTTGTGAAATGAATGTCCTTAAAAGAGAACCAAAAAGTAGTTTGTAAAGTCGTTAAAGTAAGCTTCCGTCATCTGGTCATGTAGCTTACAAATGATGAAAACAGTACAAACCAAGTTATCTAGCTAAATTGACTACTTGCTACTGTACAAGGAGGCACAAACAAGCAGAGACATTTGTAGGTACAGAACTGTAAAAGTGTGATTATAGACATTCAACATCACATTGTTTCTCATCCCTCTTCTCTTGGTCCTGCACTCAGAAACACTTGAGAAGTTTAGGTAAGTTCTTAGTGTTGGCAACAGCTACTGTGTATTTTAGTGAGCGGAGGCGGGCGACAGAGTGGTGCAGATAATCTGTCAGCTGGTGCCAAGGCATCCCAGGAATCTGGCCTTCCATGAGAGAATGTGAACCAGGAGATAGCAGTTTGTTCCACAGATGGCTGATTGGTAAAACCAACTGGCCACTCCTCTTCCACAGCCTGCCCATGACACTGTGGCTCACCGTGCCCAAGAAAAACGGAGGATGAAGAGAGGGGGGGGGGGGGGGGGGGGGGGGGGGATTAGATGTCTGGACAGAGCTGGCAGGAGAGAGACCATGCCTCGTTTTCCTCCAAATCAGCCTGTGAAATTGATTTATCAAACAGGAGATTGTGCCAGGGCAGCAGGAGGGTGCCAGAAAGAAAGTCGACTTGCAGTGTGGACGTGTGTCTGAAAGTATATGTGAAATGAGACAAGTACGCTGCTAGGTGACACACATAATTACATTGAGGCACACAATCACACTCAGGTGCGCGTGCACACACGCAAACTCACACACACCCCAAATTTCCTCTGAGGGAACATGTATCAGCTGCACTGGTTTATCAGTGTGTGGGAATATAGTATTAATCTGGTCTCCTGTCAGAGTGTGTGTACTTTGGATGAGAGAGATACTGTGGGCAGACCCAGTCAGAATGCCACTGTAGCGTTTGTTGGGTCGGCTTCAGAGCAAAGCCCATCTGTTTACCTCTTCTATCCTCTGTAGTGCCTATTCTCTTGTTCTTTCCATGAGGTGGGGCCTTAGGAAAATGAAGTCATAGAATATGCACTCATATCAGCAGATCTTCACCAGTGATGTTTTTTTACAAAGTACATTGAAAGGTTTTAGAGAGTGAAAATGTCATTCAGTTCAGCACTTTTGTTTTTTAGAGACTTTATTTGGCAGTGTCTGATTGAAGATCAACCTTTTATCTGTACTTCGATGATATCATCGAAGCAGATTATACTGTGTAGCTTACTCCTTGTCTATCCATAGTAACATGTACTTCATTCAGTGGATGATTGGCAATTGCTGATTGGAATTAATGGCCGATATACATGTGCCTCTCTCTCTCTCTTTCTCTCTCTCTCTCTCTTTCACTCTTTCTCTCTCTCTCTCTGTTTCTCTCTCTTTCTCTCTCTCTCTTTCTCTCTTGCTCTCTCTCTCTCTCTTTCACTCGTTCTCTCTTTCTCTCTCTCTCTTTCTCACTCTCTCTCTGTTTCTCTGTCTCTCTGTCTCTCTCTTTCACCCCATCTCTCTCCCTCGCTCTCCCTCATATCCCACTAGGCAAAAACTGGTTGAATCAACATTGTTTCCACATCATTTTAACACCAAAAATATACGTATTTAATGACGTAGAATCAACATGGAAAACTGATTGGATTTGCATAAAGTTATCAACTTCTGGGGATTTCCTATTTTCTTCACCCAAATTGTAACCTAAATCCAATGACATGGTGATTACTATATTTTTTATAATGTCGCATTCACATGAGTTAAAAACTAGACCAAATGTAAATAAAAAGTAGACGTTGAACTGATGTCTGTGCACATTGGGATGTATCTATCTAGATTCTATCAATCTTTCTGTATTTGCTGTTTGACCCTCACCTCTGTGTCTCTGTGTAGGATCACTAAAGGGGATGCTGGGCCAATGAGAACCATGTGGGTCATGTGGTCAGTTGTTACGGCTCTCCTTGTCGCCATGCTGCTCAGTATCGCCCATTCAGAGCTGCAGGAAGGAGCCCTCATTCCAGGTAAGCAATCCCAACACAACACTCCTCCTCAATCTACTATTTGCCATTGGTCATGTAATTGACCTTACCTGCTACAGATAGAGACTAGCACCTGTTACTGCAAAGTGCTTCTGTATAATTGCTTATCTTGGTAGTCTTATTATCAGTCATGGGTCTTTCGTAGCTTTAAGCTTAGAAAGTGAGTATCTATTTGGGAGTGTGAGATCTCATTGGTCATTGTTTGAGGTCTGGCATTAGATGTTCCATCCTTTCCACCTGTCCTCCCACTCTTATCACTGTAGGTTTCATCTGTCTCTGTGTGGTTGAGGAGTGGACAGAGGATCATCACTCATAGGGCTCACATTACACACACTGTTAGGACTCAGGTAATTACTCTATCCATCAGAGAACCAGGGAGGGGAAGACAGGAAGAAAAGGTTTCATCTGGTCCCCATGTGGTCCAGTTTGAAATAAAGAAGTGGTAGCTATATTCCATTTATTTTCCACTGTGGTGTGTTTAATTAGCTCTTCCTCTGCCAGGGGCTCAATCCATGCTGGGCTAACAACAGGGCTCTATGACTCAAATCCTGCAGGACTGTGTGTGTGTGTGTGTGTGTGTGTGTGTGTGTGTGTGTGTGTGTGTGTGTGTGTGTGTGTGTGTGTGTGTGTGTGTGTGTGTGTGCGTGTGCGCATGCGCGTGTGCGCGCCTGTGTCTGTGTCTGTGTTTCTGTGTGTGTTGGCTGGATTTGTCTCTACTCCCCCTTAATTAGTTAGCAAGCTCTGTCAATGACAATGAGATTCTATGGTTAAACAACATTTCTTAGACAACGTTCAAATGACTGTATTGCATCACTTTGACCATGTAGATTAGTTGGATATCAAAGCAATTAAAGGATGAGGATGATGCAATTGCAGCGGTTGAAAACCGGCTGGAGTAAGACCCAGCTTACACGGGGTCCTCCAGGGATTGTCTAAGAGCCTAGCAGGCTGTCCTGCAGATGTTTGAAGGGTGAGAGGCTAATGCAAAGGACAGTGTTCATTAGTAATTGAGAGCTGTTCACCATCTCACAGTGATGACTTGAGCCTGCTGTGCTGTGGATTAGAGATCAGAGCAGAGAGATCAGGTTCACCCTCAGCGGTCATGACAGTCTGTCTGTCACTGAGGGAGAGAGACGTCACTGAGGTATTCACACTGACCACTGGATGCCAGGTGTGTTCACAATCAATCACTCTGAGGAATAGAGGGGTGATTCACGTGACTTTTTGGTAAGTTGTCCTGGAGATGTACAAGTAAACACTTAAGGGTCCAAAAGATTGGAACCACATTTGCCTTCAGACGCCAAGTCCATTTTTATAGGAGCTGACCCTAAGGTGAATGATCCCCAAGCTAGTGCATTTATAAAAGAAAGAGCACTAACAACATACTAGTAGTTGGGCTCAGAGGGACAGGAGAATGAACACTGTTCACTGATTGCCCTTGGCACTTTGTGGTTGTCCATGCTGGTAACTTGAACTTTTCCATGCTGGTAATCTACCACAGGAAACTGCTAATGTCCACTGCATTGTGGGCATCCAGGGAAAAGCAATTTCAAATCAGTGGGAAGTTAAAAGGGGCTTGACATGTATAGAGCATTTGCTTGCAAACTGTGTTTTTCATTGCTTCCTGGAGGAGTCTGTGCTGATTTATTTGTGTGTCTCTTGGCTGGTGTCCTCGTGATTGTGTGGATGGAATATTTGCTTGTGTTCTCCTTTGCAGAGACAGGAGTATGATTGAGGGGAAGGCTAGAGTTATGAGGGCAGCCTGCCATCCTAATGGAAATTCCGGAAAAATAAAGGTTTCTTCAGGTACACTCTAGATGCAGATGTCAAGTGTATTTAAATTGTTCTGGCTTAAATATGAGAAAATAGTACATAAGTCCTTGAGTGTTGGGGTGTAGACTACCTGAATACTAATTTACTGCACTGTTGGTTATAAAACCTGAGGTTATGTCTGAATTTGTTAAGTTAATACAGAGGATTTGTTTCCCTGACTGTAATTCTTGGTGGGTAGTGTGACTTTCCTGACTGTGTATTGTGATGATGGTACAGCACTGGGGGCTGGTGGTGAGGAGCCCAATTAGGAAGTGTAATCAAAGGCCAGCTCGTTAGCGTTGCCATGTTTAATTAGTTTTGCAAGCAGCCTGGCGTTGGTGGGAGTTGGTAATCTAAGGGTTACCCATGGTGCTCTTTAACAACATGGCTGCCGGATGGTGAGAGAATCTATTAGTCATAGCACTTTCTCATTTTAGTCACAACACACACACGCACGCGCGCGCATACGCACACTCACACACGCAGGCACACACTCTCTCTTTTTTGTCTCTCTGTCTCACTCACTCTCTTTCTCACTATGATAATACATCACATTCCTGTAAAAGTTGATTGAGTATACAGTTGTCACGTTCTGACCTTAGTTCTTTTGTTATGTCTTTGTTTTAGTATGGTCAGGGCGTGAGCTGGGTGGGTTGTGTATGTTCCTTTTTCTATGATTTGGGATTTCTGTGTTTGGCCTGATATGGTTCTCAATCAGAGGCAGCTGTCATTCTGATTGAGAACCATACTTAGGTAGCCTGGTTTCACTTTTGAGTTGTG
Source organism: Oncorhynchus clarkii lewisi (assembly GCF_045791955.1). NCBI lineage: Eukaryota > Metazoa > Chordata > Actinopteri > Salmoniformes > Salmonidae > Oncorhynchus > Oncorhynchus clarkii. The sequence goes on from NC_092156.1 coordinate 40,368,331, forward strand.
GGTGATTTTTTCCTGTGTCTGTGTTTGTACCATACGGGACTGTTTCGATTTTTCGTTTGTTCATTCACGTTGTTATTTTGTATTTTTGTAGTGTTCAGTTTAATATATTAAAATTGCAACTTACCACCCTGCACATTGGTCTGACCTCTCTTACTCCTCGTCAGAAGAAGAGGAGAGTCGTTACAGAATCACCCACCACCAAAGGACCAAGCAGCGTGGTAACGGGCAGCAGCAGCAATCTCCAGACTCCTGGACATGGGAGGAGATCCTGGATAGCAAGGGACCCTGGGTACAGCCGGGAGAGTATCGCCGCCCCAAAGCAGAGCTGGAGGCAGCGAAAGGCAGCACAGCAGCGCGGTTGGAAGCCCGAGAGGCAGCCCCAAAAATGTATTAGGGGGGCGGCACACGGGGAGTGTGGGGAAGTCAGGTAGGAGACCTGCTCCAACTCCCCGTGCTTACCGTGGAGAGACAGGTCCGGGCAGGCACCGTGTTATGCCATGAGGCGCACGGTGTCCCCGGTGCGCAGCCATAGCCCGGTGCGGTACATAGCAGCGCCTCGTATCGGCCGGGCTAGAGTGGGCATCGAGCCTTGTGCCATGAAGCCGGCTCAGCGCATCTGGTCTCCAGTGCGTCTCCTCGGGCAGGGGTACATGGCACCAGCCCTACGCATGGTGCCCCTGGTTCGCCAGCACAGCCCAGTGCGGGCTATTCCACCTCGCCGCACTGGCCTGGCTACGGGGAGCATTCAGCCAGGTAGGGTTGGGCAGGCTCGGTGCTCGAGACCTCCAGTGCGCCTTCACGGTCCGGTGTATCCGGTGCCACCTCCACGCACCAGCCCTCCGGTGGCAGCCCCCCACACCAGACTGTCTCTCCGTCTCCTCCCTACAGGTGCTCCCGCCTGTTCAGTGCTGCCAGAGTCTTCCTCTTGCCCAGCACTGTCAGAGTCTCCTGCCTGTCCTGAGCTGCCAGAGTCTCCCGTCTGTCCTGAGCTGCCAGAGTCGCCCGTCTGTCCTGAGCTGCTAGAGCCGCCCGTCTGTCCTGAGCTGCCAGAGCCGCCCGCCTGTCCTAAGCTGCCAGAGCCGCCCGTCAGTCAGGAGCTGCCAGAGCCGCCCGTCAGTCAGGAGCTGCCAGAGCCGCCCGTCAGTCAGGAGCTGCCAGAGCCGCCCGTCAGTCAGGAGCTGCCAGCTCCGTCCCAGGAGCTGCGCCCGTCAGCCAGGAGCTGCCAGAGCCGTCCGTCAGCCAGGAGCTGCCAGAGCCGTCCGTCCGTTAGGAGCTGCCAGAGCCGTCCGTCAGCCAGGAGCTGCCAGAATCGCCCGTCAGTCAGGAGCTGCCAGAGCCGCCCGACAGTCAGGAGCTGCCAGAGCCGTCCGTCAGCCAGGAGCTGCCAGAGCCGTCCGTCCGTCAGGAGCTGCCAGAGCCGTCCGTCAGCCAGGAGCTGCCAAAATCGCCCGTCCGTCCAGTACTGCCGGAATCTCCCATCCATTCAGGGCGTGAGTTGGGTGGGTTGTCTATGTTCCTTTTCCATGATTTGAGATTTCTGTGTTTGGCCTGGTGTGGTTCTCAATCAGAGGCAGCTGTGATTCGTTGTCCCTGATTTAGAACCATACTTAGGTAGCCTGGTTTCACTTTTGAGTTGTGGGTGATTGTTTCCTGTGTCTGTGTTTGTACCATACGGGACTGTTTCGATTTTAGTTTGTTCATTCACGTTGTTATTTTGTATTTTTGTAGTGTTCAGTTTTATATATTAAAATGGACACTTACGACGCTGCACATTGGTCTGACCTCTCTTACTCCTCGTCAGAAGAAGAGGAGAGTCGTTACAACAGTATATACACTGATCTAGCAATTGGGATTGTTATCTTGTTATTATACAGAAGATGTGTTCATCTCTTGTTAGTAATAGGAGATTAAAGTATGCATACTTTATTACCTATTACACAGGAAAATGAATCTATTCCACAGATCTATATATTAATTATATCAGTGATAATGTTTAGTTTGTTAACCCTGTGGATAAAAAAATGGTGATTGCTTATTTCCCATTGGTGAGAACTTTTTTCCTCTCCTCACTGGCTCTTGGTAATCTAGACACCATGTTTGTTTCTGCCTCAAGGTGAGCTTGTTTCTAGATAACCTTGTGTCCCAAGGACATGAAGTTGTATATAGGGCTGAGCAATCCCAGCCTGAGCTTTCACATATCCACTCTCACAAGAATTCCCTAGAATTAATCAAGCTGTAAAATGCTGTCGTTTCCTTCCTGGCTGCAATCATTATGAAGTCAAATGGCTTTGAAGTGATTTGGGTGCTAGATGCAACCTCCCAATACAATGTGACACTAAAAGATAAGCCGCTGCTCCCCCGATAAGACTTTGATTGCAATGTACCACTTGACCTGACTCTGAAAAGAAGAACAGAGCTGCATTGGTGACACTCTAGTCATACTTTGGTTTGAGAGCCATACTATTTTAGCTCAGTCTACTGATTAAAGAGGAGTCTCAGTCCTTTGCAGATGGAGGAATATTTCTCTCTGCCGGGCGTGGGAGTGGAAGGGAGAAGACTGGTGACATGATGTGTGGTTAGCTAATTAGTAGTGCTCGTTAGTCTATTTAGAGAGCCATGATGAGAGGAAGACAGCGCTAACCTCAGAGAAGAACAACCTTCACCACAACAACACCAACTGTTAGAGAGAGAAAGAGAGAGAATGTTGAGGGCTATCATTAACTGTTACACCGCTGATATGGTTTCGCGACAGTACCGTGCCACTGTATCATTGAAGAAGGGTCCTTGAGATAAACTCCCAGCTGTTCTCTATTCTCCTATTGTTGTGGAGAGGCTCTTCAGACACGAGGAGAGCTGGCAGAGTGCCTGTCCGATTTTAAATAAGTGTACTCAATAGCCACTGGGCACAGACATCAATTCAACGTCTGTTCCACGTTGGTTTAACGTCATTTCACTTCATTGAAAGTGTGTGCCCTGTTTTGGAGAGGGGGGCTTTGCCATAATCTGCTGCTTAATTCCATTCAATTTCACCCAAGAAGCCCACCTTCACTACAACAACAACACCCCCAAGGGCACTTCAGTTAGATAAATGTAGCTTTTCCATATTTTTCAAATGCATGCTTAGGTCCTGACAAATATAGTTTGGTCTACTTCCTGCTCTCCTCACCTCCATGCTATGTTCCTCTCCTTCATATGCCCTCTCCAACCCTCTCTGCTCTGTTGCCATGGCAATCTGTCCAAACCAAACTTACAGAGGCGGCACCTACCTCCTGGCAGATTGATTGCTAATATTGGAATTGATTGGCGTTTGAGTGGGAGCTAAGTGTGTGCAGTGGTGTAAAAAGTAAACAATTATCATACTTGAGTAAAAGTAAAGATACCTTAATAGAAAATGACTCAAGTAAAAGGGAATGTCACCCATTTAAAATTATAGTAAAAATCTAAAAGTATTTGGTTTTAAATATACTTAAGGATAAAAATTAAATGTAATTGCTAAAATACACTTAAGTATTAAAAGTATAAATAATTTCAAATTACATATATCCAAAAAAAAAACAGTTTTTGTTTTTAAAAGTATGGATAGCCAGGTGCACACTCCAACACAGACATATTTTACAAACGAATCATGTGAGTCCACCATACTAGAGGCAGTAAGGATGACCAGGGATGTTCTCTTAGAAGTTATAAGTTATTTTATTCTGAAATGTAGTGAAGTAAATGTAGTCAAACATAAAGTAAAGTACAGATACACCCCAAAACTACTTAAGTAGTACTTTAAAGTATTTTTACTTAAGTACTATACACCACTGTATGCGTGCGTGTATGAGAGATGTTTGCTATGACCTGTGGTGCATTTCCTCAGGCTTTATCATTATCACAGCACAGTGTCCATTTTGATTCACTTCAGGCGTGTTTGTGTTGCTGGAAAATGTCTCAGTGATGCATTAAATTACGTTTTGACACCTGCTGACTCAAGTCATTAGTCATTCACAGATATCTGCTTCTGTCTGTGGCATCTGAGCTGATGTGAACTGAAACCTGAATAGATACAGTATATCATTACCTTGAGTTGCAGTCATAATATGCAGATAGAATTATAGATAATCATGGCTATTATCTAGTATTAGGTGTGTATGATCTGTATGTGGCCCGCGGGTGGTCTCCTGTGCAGTCTGTTGTTGGAGTTGCTGTGACAGACAGGGCAGCACACAGGGAAAGGTACACAGAGAGGGATCAGTGTCTGACAGTGTGACAGGGGTGTGTGTATCTGTATACCCTGGTCTCAAGGATACTGAAAGGTCATTACCTCACTGATCTCTCCCTCTCCCTCTCCCTCTCCCTCTCCCTCTCCCTCTCCCTCTTCCTCCCCATACTTGATTTAGATCAGCAAATAAACATTGTTAGTTCATTGTTTTCAACCTCCAACCAGTTAGCTGTGTTTTAGCTGTTATTTCTGGGCCAATCCCAACATATTTGTTCAGAACATTGTATTCCACCATTTTCACACATCCATTCGGGGCACCAGCTACCTCCAGATACATGTATATCATGGGTGTGTTGGTGTTGTTAAATGTATTCTGGATGTTTAAACCTCTGACAGGTCTACTCTGGGGGGGGGGGGGGGGGGGGGGGGGGGGGGCTGAGGGCGAATGAAGGGGGGGTCGGGACAGGTCCAGCGCATTGATTGTCCACATGAATCAGCCCGCACGGCTCACTTTTTCGATCTCCATGGATTTGTGGGTGTGGGCAGGTGGCGGGGCACCTTTGTGGCTTATCAAAGGCACCGATTTAGCCAGCACAGCATGTCAGGCCATTCGTCTTCCTGTAAGTGACATGTCATTCCCCGAAACCAGCAGCCTCTGCCCTCAAACATACACATGCACACTTACAAGGAAAATCACACACCCACTGCCACTCACAAATATATATACACACTGCTGTATATCTGAACATAGCCTAGAGACAAACACCACAACATAAAACCTTCAACACACATAACGTGCAAACCCCAGTACAGTAAATGTAATGCCATTTTTTTACTGTGTCCCGTCCCTACCTGTGTCTGTGCTGTAATTCCACCCACAATGTCTCCCATCACCCTCTGTCACACACCACTATTCCAGTACTATCTTAGGGTGATGCTAGGCTGTTCTGCATTGATTTACCATCAGTCATGGCTCCTGGCTTTCTATTGGTCTTGCAGGGAGTTGGCTCTCTCTGTCCCATCACCCTCTCTCTCTGAGGCGCTGAAATGATAAGAGTAAAATCAATAGCCAGCCTCTGGCCTCACACAACATGGCTACTCCACGCTGTGTCTGTCTGTAATGTTGCACCAATTTATCAGAAAGATTCCTCCCTCCACTTGTTGGAGGGTTCGGTCTGTCCATTGGTTTAATCCTGCCTGTCGTTGCAGACAGACAGTAAAAATCAAATGAGTTGAATCCTGTTAGAGCAATCAAATAAAATGGACGGATCCTAAAGACTGCTTTCCCATTATTTTTTCAACCTTGTTTTCACTCGCACTCTCCCTCTTTAACTTGGTGCTGTTTGTGCTCTTTTGCCCAAGACAGAGAATGACTGTCACAATCCTAGTCCTTGCTTAGAGAGGTGTATACTTGCATAGCAAGGAGCATATTGTACAGTAAGCAAGATGAGCACACAGTGATGGACACAACACTAGACATGCACAATAACATTTCTGAAAGTATCTTTTCATCTATTTTCTTCTGCCTCTATTGTATTGCTGTGAATGAAGTTGACCACACAATCTTGTGAATTTCGCAATAGAGTTAGCCCTTTACACTTGTGGGAATTGGCCTACATGGATAAGGCTAAATGTAAAGGTTTCTTACAGAAGAAATATGAAAAGCATATATGCATAACTATGGCAGCGACTGAAAGGGAACAATTTAGGGATGCTGGGAAAATTATTTGACCAAAGGTGACAACAGTTCACCTGACACAAAACTGTATTGTATTTATAATTTCTAATAATCTTCAACATCTTTGAAAATACCTTGAGTCATCTTAATTTACAGCATTTCCCTCACTCAGAGAACAAAAAATGTCAAAAAGTTGCCAAATTAGCGGGAGGGATGGGGGCAATTTCTTATCATGTGCGGTGCTCGAGTTCACAACGGCTGTCAGTCAAACCCATACAGTCCTGGGAAATGCAGAGCCCTGACGTCATGTATAGCATGTTACTGTACAGGCACTACGTTCCAATTTAGGCACTTATTAGTGCCCAAATCTGCCATTTTCAACCTGTATATACATACGGGTACCAGTGTAAAGGGCTACAGAAAAGGCAGAGGGTTTTTCTACCTAAGTCCTAAGTCTAAGTCCAAACAGTTCTCTTAAAGGCAGTGGTAGACCCTATGGATATGTGAGGAGAGTAATGCAACAGTATACAAAGCAGCAGACCCTGGCTCTCTTCCTCTGTCTCACTGCTCCCTCCCACCCTGTATGCACTGACAATCTCTCAATGAGATACAGTCCCATCCAGCAAATAGAGTACTGTCACTGACCCCAAAGAGAGAGAGGCGGGGGAGAGGGAGGTGGGGAAGTTAATATCTTGCCGCTTCTTCGGGTGGGATGACTGTGAGACGAGATGAGAATAAGAGGATGGAGCGTAACGATAATGAGGCTATGGTGGAAAGGGTAGTGACAGTCAACGGAACAGAAGGAAGAGGCTGACAAGATATCACTCTGTCTAGGAGATAGGAGCTGGTTGAGAGAGAGTGCAATCATAGGAAGAGATAATGAGCATGTTTTTTACTGGATCAAAATGGGACTTAGGTGGTGGGTGTGGCGGGGGCGTGCCAACGGTGCGGTTGCAAACCAAAAATAATTGTCGCTGTGAACTTTTGCTGTTTTAAAAGCTATTTTCCTGCAATTATACAGATTTTGTCATGTGGCGGAGATAACATTTTGCCATTTTAAAACAAATGTCCAAAAAAGTGTTAAACAAATCAAAATATATTTTGTAGGTCTGATTCTTCAAAGTGGCCACCCTTTAACTTGATGACAGCTTTGCACACTCTTGGCATTCTCTCAACCAGCTTCATGAGGTAGTCACCTAGAATGCATTTCAATTAACAGGTGTGCCTTGTTAAAAGTTAATGTGTGGAATTTCTTTCCTTTTTAATGCGTTTAAGCCAATCAGTTGTGTTGTGACAAGGTAGGGGTGTTATACTGAAGATGGCCCTATTTGATAAAAGACCAAGTCCATATTATGGTAAGAACAGTACAAATAAGCAAGAGAAACGACTGTCCATCATTACTTTGTAAGACATGAAAATCAGTCAATCTGGAAAATTTCAATAACTTTGAACGTTTCTTCAAGTGCAGTCGCAAAAACCATCAAGCGCTATGATGAAACTGGCTCTCATGAGGACTGCCACAGGAAGACCCAGAGTTACCTCTGCTGCAGGGGATAAGTTCATTAGAGTTACCAGCCTCAGAAATTGCAGCCCGAATAAATGCTTCACAGAGTTCAAGTAACAGAAACATCTCAACATCAACTGTTCAGAGAAGATTATGTGAATCAAGGCCGAATTCGGTCAAATTTCTGCAAAGAAATCCACTACTAAAGCACACCAATACGAAGAAGAGACTTGCTTGGGGCAAGAAACACGAGCAATGGACATTAGACTGGTGGAAATCTGTCCTTCGGTCTGATGAGTCCAAATTTAAGAATTTTGGTTCCAACCTCTGTGTCTTTGTGAGATGCAGAGTAGGTGAATGAATTCTCTCTTTATGTGTGGTTCCCACTGTGAAGCATGGAGGAGGAGGTGTGATGGTGTGGGTGTGCTTTGCTGGTGACACTGTCTGTGATTTATTTAGAATTCAAGGCACACTTAACCAGCATAGCTACCACAGCATTCTGCAGCTATGCACTATCATTTGTTTTTTAACAGGACAATCACCAAAACACACCCCCATCCAGCGTTATGGCTATTTGACCTAGATAGAGAGTGATGGAGTGCTGCGTAAGTTGAACTGGCCTCCAGAAATCACCTGACCTCAACCCAATTGAGATGGTTTGGGATGAGTTGGACTGCAGAGTGAAGGTAAAGCAGCCAAGAAGTGCTCAGCATATGTGGGAACTCCTTCAAGACTGTTGGAAAAGCATTCCAGGTGAAGCTGGTTGAGAGAATGCCAAGTGTGTACAAAGCTGTCATCAAGGCAAAGGGTGGCTACTTTGAAGGATCTCAAATATAAAATATATGTTGATTTGTTTAACACTTTTTTGGTTGCTACATGATTCCATATGTGTTATTTTATAGTTTTAAAGTCTTCGCTATTATTCTACAATGTAGAAAATAATAAAAATAAAGAAAAACCCATGAATGAGTAGGTGTGTCTAAACTTTTGACTGGTACTGTATTTGTATATTTTATTATTTGGACATGGGAGGCTCGGGAAAAAACACTGATGAGGAGAAGATGAGGTGCGGATGACAGCTGAGAATTTGAAGAGCGAGCAAGAATGAGGAGAAAGTAGTATTCTTTGCCAATGCAATCTGAGATCTGCTGTGTGCTATAAATGCAGTACATTATGAATGATGGTGGCTGGGTGTGATGAACGCTGTGTTTGTCTGTCAGGAAGTCATTGTTTCTCTTTTCATTTATACCACAGTCTTATGTATCTTCTATTATATCTATGCCTTCCCCATAAAACAAAAGTAAGAGGAAAAGAATGTGTGAAGTTGGCCATTTTGAGAGCAGATTTATGGTTGTATGGAAAGAGCTCAGAGGGGAAACTACCCGTCTCTCATGCCTCCTAATCCCAGTCAGGCTCAAGGACATCTCTCCCATCTCTCTGAGACGATCGATACCCTGCCCTTATCACCAGATACTCTATGTATATGAGATTGCAGTTCCAAATTGATTACAATCTCCTTGGATTAACACTAAATCAATATGCGTTCCAGCACCAGGTGTCTGGTTGTCTGTGCTAGCATGCTGATGTGAGGTCTAAGTGAGCAACATCATGGGTGGGTGGCCACCTGAAACAGTGTCCCTGGGCTTCTCTTAGTGGACAGAGGGACTTCAGGCCGAAGTGGCAGCGATGCAGGAATGGTTGACAGAGATGTTGCATTGTAGCCTACGGTTTGTTCTGACAGACTGAGGAAATGCTTTTCATATCACTATTGAAAATCTAAAAACACAGTCAGACGGAAACATTTCCGAAAGTCATTTTGAATGACACAGAACTGTTCTTTTGAAAGTGGGTAACTTTTCCTGGTTTGTGTTGTTGAAAGCTGATGGCTGCCTTGATGTGCGGTGCCTTGCTGTTGTTTTTGGTGTTTACCGGCGTAGTGGGATGCAGTGGGACTGTGCGTTGGCACGGTGACAAGCAGGCCTGCGGGCGGCTGCCGTCATGTTTAAGTGTGATTGATGGTCTCGTCTGCTCACTGAGAGTGCTAACGGTTAGTGCTGTTAATGAGCACACATCAACTTAACGCACCAAGACATTCATCTGGAGAGATGCGGAGAGACGTGTGTGTGTGTGTGCAGTTTTACGTATGTGTAGTTTTACACATGGACAAGGCTTGCTGTGATGTGTTTTAGAACCACCTGCTGGGTACCCACTGGGCACAGACATCAATTCAACATCTAGTTTTGATTCATTTACATTTGGTTGAGTTGTCAACTAACGTGAATTCAACATGATATCAACAAAATATTTCACCATGTCGTTGGATTTGGGTGAAAAAGAGTTGATTACTTTTTGCAAATCCACATTCATTCAACGTCATCACATAGCTGTTTTGTTGTTGAAATTAAGTTGATTGAGTGCTTTTGAGGTGACAGTTTGACACAAAATCTGGAGCTTATTGACCGTGCCTGTCATGTTCTGACCCTAGTTATTGTGTTAATTGTTTGTTTTAGTGGGTCAGGATGTGAGTTGGGTGGGCATTCTATGTTTTGTGTGTCTAGGTTGTTTTTCTGTGTTCGGCCTAGTATGGTTCTCAATCAGAGGCAGGTGTCATTAGTTGTCTCTAATTGAGAATCATACTTAGGTAGCCTGGGTTTCACTGTTGTTTTGTGGGTGATTGTTTCCGTGTCTGTGCTTTTCACCACACGGTACTGTTTTCTGTTTCGGTTATTCACATTACGTTTATTGTTTTTGTATGGTGTTCAGTTTATGTGTTTAAATAAACAACCATGGACACTTACCACGCCGCATATTGGTCCTCCGATCCTTCTTGCTTCTCCTCTTCGTACGAAGAGGAGGGAAACCATTACAGAATCACCGACCAAACAAGGGCCAAGCGGCGTGGTAATGAGCAGCAACAGCGGCTGAAGACACAAGACTCCTGGACGTGGGAGGAAATCCTCGACGGGAGAGGACCCTGGGCAAAGCCAGGTGCAGCAGGAGAAGCAGCAGCAGCAAGAGCAACAGCAGCAGCAGCAAAAGCAGCAGCAGGAAAAGCAACAGATGCAGCAGAGGAAGTGGCAGCAGCAGCTAAAGCAGCAGCAGGAGAGGAAGCGGCAGCAGCAGCAGCAGAAGCAACAGAAGCAGCAGAAGAAGCAGCAGCAGCAGCAAAAGCAGCAACAGGTGGAGGCATTGAGGAGAACAGAGGCAGCCGGAGAGAGGAGCCATCGATATGAGGGAACGCGACTGGCAAGGAAGCCTGAGAGAAAGCCCCAAAAATGTATTGGGGGGAGGCACTTGGAGCTGTCGGCAAAGCTGAGGGCTGAGTCTGAGAGGGTCGAGATGTTATTGGACAGATTGGAGGAGAGTGAACGGATGGGAGATGAGACACTTGAGGAGTTGTTAATAGAATTGGAGGAGAGTGAAGAGAGAGAGCTGTTGATTTGGCATAGTATGCATGGCATTCGCCCTGAGGTGCGTGTCCCCAGCCCGGTACCACCAGTGCCGGCACCCCGCACCAGGCTGTCTCTCCGTCCCATTAAAACAGGTGCTCCCGCCTGTCCGGCGCTACCAGAGTTTCCGCCCCTCAGTCCAGAGGCACCAGAGGCCCTCAGTCCAGAGGCGCCAGAGTCCCCCTGTCCAGCGCTGCCAGAGCCTTCCTCCTCTCCAGCGCTGCCGGAGTCTCCCGCCTGTCCGGCGCTGCCATAGCTTCCGCCCCTCAGTCCAGAGGCGCCAGAGACCCTCAGTCCAGAGGCGTCAGAGCCCCTCTATCCAGCGCTGCCAGAGCCTTCCTCCTCTCCAGCGCTGCCGGAGTCTCCCGCCTGTCCGGTGCTGCCAGAGCTTCCGCCCCTCAGTCCAGAGGCACCAGAGCCCCTCAGTCCAGAGGCGCCAGAGCTCCTCTATCCAGCGCTGCCAAAGCCTTCCTCCTCTCCAGCGCTGCCGGAGTCTCCCGCCTGTCCGGCGCAGCCAGAGCTTCCGCCCCTCAGTCCAGAGGCTGCTGAACCCCTCAGTCCAGAGGTGCCAGAGCTCCTCTGTCCAGCGCTGCCGGAGTCTCCAGTCTGCCCAGCGCCGCCTGAGCTGCCCGTCTGCCCAGCGCCGCCTGAGCTGACCGTCTGTCCAGAGCTGCTACAGTCTCCCGTCTGTCATGAGCCGCCAGAGCCGCCAGTCTGTCATGAGCCGCCAGAGCCGCCAGTCAGCGTGGAGCCGCCGGAAACGCCAGTCAGCCAGGATCCGCCAGAGCCGCCAGTCAGCCAGGAACCGCCAGTCAGCCAGGATTCGCCAGAGCCGCCAGTCAGCCAGGATCCACCGGAGCCGCCAGTCAGCCAGGATCCGCCAGAACCGCCAGTCAGCCAGAGCCGCCAGTCAGCCAGGATCCGCCAGAGCCGCCAGTCAGCCAGGTTCCGCCAGAGCCGCCAGTCAGCCAGGATCCGCCAGAGCCGCCAGTCAGCCAGGATCCGCCAGAGCCGCCATTCAGCCAGGATCCGCCAGAGCCACCATTCAGCCAGGATCCGCCAGAGCCGTCATTCAGCAAGGATCCGCCAGAGCCGCCAGTCAGCCAGGATCCGCCAGAGCCGCCAGTCAGCCAGGAACCGCCAGTCAGCCAGGATTCGCCAGAGCCGCCAGTCAGCCAGGATCCACCGGAGCCGCCAGTCAGCCAGGATCCGCCAGAACCGCCAGTCAGCCAGAGCCGCCAGTCAGCCAGGATCCGCCAGAGCCGCCAGTCAGCCAGGTTCCGCCAGAGCCGCCAGTCAGCCAGGATCCGCCAGAGCCGCCAGTCAGCCAGGATCCGCCAGAGCCGCCATTCAGCCAGGATCCGCCAGAGCCACCATTCAGCCAGGATCCGCCAGAGCCGTCATTCAGCAAGGATCCGCCAGAGCCGCCAGTCAGCCAGGATCCGCCAGAGCCGTCAGTCAGCCAGAAGCTGCCAGAGCCGTCAACCAGCCTGAGCTACCTATCAGTCCTGATTTACCTCTCAGTCCTGAGCTACCCCTCAGTCCTGAGTTACCCCTCAGTCCTGAGCTACCTATCAGTTCTGAGCTACCCCTCAGTCCTGAGCTACCCCTTAGGTCCAGAGGTGTCCCTCAGTCCGGTGGGCCTGTTGTTTAGGGTTCCCAGGTCAGGGTCGGCGGCAAGGGTCGCCGTTCCTAGGAGACCACAGAGGTGGACTAAGACTATGGTGGAGTGGGGTCCACGTCCAGCGCCAGAGCCGCCACCGTGGACAGATGCCCACCCAGACCCTCCCCTATTGGTTCAGGTTTTGAGGCCGGAGTCCGCGCCTTGGGAGGGGGGGTACTGTTACGTTCTGACCCTAGTTATTGTGTTAATTGTTTGTTTTAGTGGGTCAGGATGTGAGTTGGGTGGGCATTCTATGTTTTGTGTGTCTAGGTTGTTTTTCTGTGTTCGGCCTAGTATGGTTCTCAATCAGAGGCAGGTGTCGTTAGTTGTCTCTGATTGAGAATCATACTTAGGTAGCCTGGGTTTCACTGTTGTTTTGTGGGTGATTGTTTCCGTGTCTGTGCTTTTCACCACACGGTACGGTTTTCGGTTTCGGTTATTCACATTATGTTTATTGTTTTTGTATGGAGTGTTCAGTTTATGTGTTTAAATAAACAACTATGGACACTTACCATGCCACATATTGGTCCTCCGATCTTTCTCGCCTCTCCTCTTCGGACGAAGAGGAGGAAAACCATTACAGTGCCCAACAGCTAGGCCATTTTGGTAATGAATATAGGCTACAATATAGGTATGGTAATTCACCTATTGAAGTATAAGGCTGTGAATGCAGCCGTATACACAGCTGTCCAAAATAATGCAAACTAAATGCTGATAGTAGTAGTGAAAGCCAGCGACTCTCCAGTTGGGCTGGTCTGTGACTCACTGACACCTTTCCTGGTCAGAGGAATAAAGCTAAGTCACAGAGAGTTACACACAATAGGACATAAGAGATGGATCAATCAATCAATCAATCAATTAAATGCATTTGTAAAGCCCTTTTATATCAGCTGATGTCACAAAGTGCTATACAGAAACCCAGCCTAGAACCCCTAACAGCAAGAATGCAGATGTAGATGCACGGTGGCTAGGAAAAACTCCCTAGAAAGGCAGGAACCTAGGAAGAAACCTAGAGAGGAACCAGGTTTTCTGAGGGTTTGCCAGTCCTCTTCTGGCTGAGCCGGGTGGAGATTATGAAAGTACATGGCCATTTAAGGTTAGATTGTTCTTCAAGATGTTCAAACGTTCATAGATGACCAGCAGGGTCAAACCACAGTGGTTGTAGAGGGTGCAACATGTCAGTACCTCAGGAGTAAATGTCAGTTGGATTTTCATAACCAAGCATTCAGAGGTCAAGATAGGTGCGGTAGAGAGAGAGAGTCAAAAACAGCAGGTCTGGGACAAAGTAGCACATCTGGTGAACAGATCAGGGTTCCCTAGCCGCAGGCAGAACAGTTTAAACTGGAACAGCAGCATAACCAGGTGGGCTGGGGACAGCCAGGAGTCATCAGGCCAGGTAGTCCTGAGGCATGATCCCAGGGCTCAGGTCCTCCAGGAGGGGAGGGAGAGAGGGAGAGAGAGAGAATTAGAGGGAGCATACTTAAATTCAAACAGGACACGAGATAAGGCAGGAGAATTACACCAGATATAACAGACTGACCCTAGCCCCCAGGCACATAGACTATTGCAGCATAGATACTGGAGACTGAGACAGGGGTGGGTCGGTGGACACTGTGGCCCCTTCTGACGATACCCTCGGACAGGGCCAACCATGCAGGATATAACCCCACCCACTTTGCCAAAGCACAAGCCTCCCACCACTAGAGGGAGATCAACAAAACACCAACTTACTACCTTGAGGCAAGGCTGAGTATAGCCCACTAAGATCTCCTCCACCGCACAAGCCCGAGGGGGCGCAAAACAGGAACAGGAAGATCACGTCTGTGACTCAACCTACTCAAGTAACGCACCCCTCCTAGGGACGGCATGGAAGAGCACTAGTAAGCCAGTGACTCAGCCCCGTAATAGGGTAAGAGGCAGAGAATCCCAGTGTAGAGAGGGGAGCCGGCCATGCAGAGACAGCAAGAGCAGTTCGTCACTCCAGTGCCTTGCCCTTCACATTCGCACCCCTGGGCAGGCTACACTCAATCATAGGACCTAAAAAATGTAAAACCTAAAGGGCGAGACTGTTCCTCTCTCACATATGATAGGCAGATCATTCCATAAAAATTGAGCTCTATAGGAGAAAACCCTGCCTCCAGCTATTTGCTTAGAAATTCTAAGGACAATAAGGAGTTCTGCTTCTTGTGACCATAGCGTACGTGTAGGTATGTACGGCAGGACCAAAATGGGGAGATATGTAGGAGCAAGCCCATGTAATGCTTTGTAGGTTAGTGATGGCTGTTTAACCATTTAAGGGCCTTGAGATATAAGCTGTTTTTCAATCTCTCTGTCCCAGCTTTGATGCACCTATACTAACCTCGCCTTCTGGATGGAAGCGGGGTGAACAGGCAGTGGCTCGGGTGGTTATTGTCCTTGATCTTTTCTGTCTTCCTGTGACATCGGGTGTTGTAGGTGACCTGGAGGTCAGGTAGTTTGCCCCCAGTGATGTGTTGTGCCCTGCAGTTATGGGCGGTGCAGTTTCCGTACCATGCGGTGATACAGCCCGACAGGATGCTTTCAATTGTGCACCTGTAAAAGTTAGTGAGGGTTTTCGGTGACAAGCCATATTTTTTCAGCCTCCTGAGGTTGAAGAGGCGATGTTGCGCCTTCTTCACCACACTGTCTGTGTGCGTGGACCATTTCAGTTTGTCGGTGATATGTGCACAGAGGAACATGAAATCCTCACTGCTGAAGTGAAAGCTTGTTGAATGCTGCTTTTTATGCTCAATTAGGTTGGAAAAAAATCAGCACGGTACTGTCTTTCCAAGCTCGTCAGAAGACTTCCAGTTTGGTGTAGCACCATTTCCGTTCCAATTTTCTGGAAGCTTGCTTCAAGGCTTGGGTATTTTCTATATACCAGAAAGCAAATTTCTTGTGACAAATGTTTTTTGTTTTCAGGACTCTTTGTAATCAAATGCAAATGTTGCGAAACAATTCTATAGGCTATGCAATTGTGCGAGAAAACAGAGTGATGGCCTCTATTAAAAAGAGGAGGATCCCATCAGATTTCTATAGCCTAGGCCTACTATATTTATTTCTCAACTTTCCTAATAGTATGCAAATATTGAGCACATTGCTTATCTTTACAACAGGAGTATATGAAAATGAACCACAGGATAAGCGTCTTCCATTTGCTATTTAAGTGCAGAGATTACATGTATATCACTTGTGAATTCCATATTATCACTTGTGGATGATGCCCGGTTTAAGGCAAGAAACAATGCCTTTTTTGTTCGACTCTTAGTCACACACCTCATGTAGCCTAGCCCATAGGCCTAAATGTTTTGATAAGGTTTGTATCACAACTAAAGTGGCCAAATAACTTCTTAAAATTAAGCACATTAATCTACTTTACAAGGGGTGTAGAGCCTAACTGGCATACATAAGCAGCACGTGAGTTTCAAGTTTGGGGAAGATCATTTTCACCATAAAAATGCACCTTTATAATAAAAGCATTGCATGCATAATTACATTTGCGGTCACTTTTGATAGTGGTGTTTTCCGCTAATTGAACATTTGTGCTGTCTGCACGCATGGCTCTGCTTATAATGTGAATAAATTGCCAAATAGTTTTCAACATATTTAAGCTAAATGTTCTGATCTGTTGCGTCAGCCTCATTGCTTAAAAAAGTTGTTTTGATACTAGTGATTGTATTAATTTGGGATCTATCGCATCCCACAACTGTCCCAGGCTATGTTTGGAATATTTATTTCTCACACAGAATAGAATAGGTAAACTTTTGCACCATGTGGGATAGTAAATTGACATAGGTTAGTGCTTTTGCTGTTTGTTAGGCCTACTCATGTTGTTGGCTGACGAAAAGTAAATGTGGACAGTTCTTCCAATATCTTCAATATGCGCCTCGGAATTGGATAAGGACACGCGCAGTTGTGTCCTGTGTCTGTCTTCACTTGTAGCCTGTAAGAAAGACCCGATCACGTGATGGAGAGCCGTGTGAGTGAGATGAGAGGTGCTTCGGAGCAGGCAGCACTCAGGGAGAAGGGCTGCAAAAGGAATGGATTTTTTTAGGGTGCATTATGGCCACTCAAAGTAATTCAAGGCATTGTCTAGTGCTTCTGAAATTGTGAATGAGAGACGGACGAAGTGTGTACCGCCTGTGCAACTAAACAAAGCAGGGCTCTAGCCTTTCAAGCAACTTTTTTCAAATCATCATTAGAGTCGCATCATGCAGCCTTACAATGTATTCAAAATCGAAATATATAGCCCAACGTTTGTAGAACAACTAAAGTTACATTAATAACTCTAAATTCAGCATATAGAAGGACCTATTTCTTTGTTAACCGCTCAACATAGAATAGCCGGATGTGCACACTAGAAATATCCTTTCTATTTTATTCAGCTTTGTTCAATTGTACTCGTCATACTATAAAATATTATAAAATAATGCCAGCAAAATCTTGTCTGCTAAATTAACTGGTGTAGTCCACAGCCATATGGCATAGCCAGATCAGGACCTAACAAAAGGACAACTCAGAAGATGCTATTCTGTTCTTCTGAAATAGACTACATTGTCTTCATATCATGTTTCTTTAGACCTGTATAAAATAAATAGTGGATTTTTTTGTGAAGGTGTAGGCTATATTACATGGATTTTACATGAAATGTAGATGTTCCAAAGGTCTGCATCAGTGGCTTGTAGGGAAGCCAGGAGATGCTAAATGCGTTTATTTTAATTAACGGTCAATTACCGTGAGACCGACAGTTATTTGCTTGACAATCACCAGCTGATGAAATTGCACTACCGCCCCAGCCCTACTAATAGGTTGGCACGAAATCTCCTCTAACCTCTATCAGCACCATGGACAGCGCCCTATACAGTACACTAAAGCAAGTATGTAACGGGATTCTTCTGTTGAAGGAGAGGCGGACCAAAACGCATCATGGTTATTGTGATACATCTTTAATAAAGATGAAAATAGAACAATATACAAAAAAAAAGAAACTGTGAAAAAAAAAAAACCGAAAACAGCCCTATCTGGTGTAACAAACACAAAGACAGGAACAATCACCCACAAACCCCAACACCAAACAGGCTACCTAAATATGGTTCCCAATCAGAGACAATGACTAACACCTGCCTCTGATTGAGAACCATATCAGGCCAAACACAGAAACAGACAAACTAGACACACAACATAGAATGCCCACTCAGATCACACCCTGACCAAACAAAACATAGCAACATACAAAGCAAACTATGGTCAGGGTTTGACAAAGTAATCTTGCCAATATTTTTTATAAAAACCAACCAGCTAGATTGTTTCTTACCTTTTCAGAAGAGTTGCAGCTTTCTTGATGCTCTGTGGAACTTCCTGAGTAATTGATCATTCCATTCTCCCCAAAATCCTTAGCATGCTTCTTCTGTGCTGACTGAACACATTTGTCAAAGTGGAAAATGTGTTTTCACAGCTTCAATGGTAATCTTGACCCCGCCCTTACAAATAGAATTCAAATATTACAGGCGGAGGCGTATCCCATTATTCACTTAATTTACCACAGATGAGCCTACTACTTTCTATGGAAACCCAAAGGAGTCATACCTAGCAGCCCTGTGGCATTCCATAGCCTGAACATTGTGATGGCATAGAGCAGTGGAGATACAGATTTTGCCAACCTGTCCCTCAATCATTTGAACTTTTTTGCTATTTTTATATAGGGACATAAAACTAAAACTGAGGGGGCACAAGTTTCAACTGAATGGGCAGTGGTGGATAAAGTACCCAATTGTCATACTTGGCGACTTTTTAAAAGTAAATATACCTTAATAGAAAATGACTCAAGTAAAAGTGAAAACCACGCAGTAAAATATGACTTGAATAAAAGTCTAAAAGTATTTGGTTTGAAATATACTTAAGTATCAAAAGTAACTGTAATTGCTAAAATATACTGAAGTATCAAAATAATTTCAAATTCATTACATTATGCAAGCCAGACGGCTAGCCAGGGGCAATCTCCAACAGTCAGAAATAATTTACAAATGAACATTTGTGTTTAGTGAGTCTGCCAGATTCATGGCTGTGTTCTTAGACAAAATTGTGAGTGAGCCCAGTCCCTTGGCTGAGAAGCAACCCCACACATGAATGGTCTCAGGATGCTTTACGGTTGGCATGACACAGGACTGATGCTAGCGCTCACCTTGTCTTCTCCAGACAAGCTTTTTTCCGGATGCCCCAAACAATCGGAAAGGGGATTCATCAAAGAAAATGACTTTACCCCAGTCCTCAGCAGTCCAATCCCTGTACATTTTGCAGAATATCAGTCTATCCCTGATGTTTTTCCTAGAGAGAAGTGGCTTCTTTGCTGCCCTTCTTGACACCAGGCCATGCTCCAAAAGTATTTGCCTCACTGTGCATGGAGATGCACTCACACCTGCCTGCTGCCATTCCTGAGCAAGCTCTGTACTGGTGGTGCCCCGATCCCACAGCTGAATCAACTTTAGGAGATGGTCCTGGCGCTTGCTGGACTTTCTTGGGCGCCCTGAAGCCTTCTTCACAACAATTGAACTGCTCTCCTTGACGTTCTTGATGATCCGATAAATGGTTGATTTAGGTGCAATCTTACTGGCAGCAATATCCTTGCCTGTGAAGCCATTTTTGTACAAAGCAATGATGACGGCACGTGTTTCCTTGCAGGTAACCATGATTGACAGAGGACGAACAATGATTCCATGCACCAACCTCCTTTTGAAACTTCCAGTCTGTTATTCGAACTCATTCAGCATGACAGTGATCTCCAGCCTTGTCCTCGTCAACACTCACACCTGTGTTAACGAGAGAATCACTGACATGATGTCAGCTGGTCCTTTTGTGGCAGGGCTGAAATGCAGTGGAAATGTTTTTTGGAGATTCAGTTCATTTGCATGGCCAAGAGGGACTTTGCAATTAATTGCAATTCATCTGATCACTCTTCATAACATTCTGGAGTATATGCAAATTGCCATCATACAAACTGAGACAGCAGACTTTGTGAAAATTAATATTTGTGTCATTCTCAAAACTTTTGGCCACGACTGTACATCTGTACACTACAGCCCACTAAACAGGCATCATTGGAACCTACCTATTCTCTGATGGTGTCAGTATCTCCTGTATCCATGGCTATAAATCCCCATTAATTGATTTTGCTGTCTTAAGCACAGAGAAAGCTGCCATGCTATTGGTTAAGCACAGGGATATATACCAGGATAATGATGCAGAGCAGGATACAAGAGTGAATAACTCAATCGTGCTCCCGAGCCTGATCATGAGTCACCTGAATGGCTTATTGCAACAGGCTTGCTGGATCCCTGTGGACTCTCACACATCCTATCATCGCATTCGCATGCAGGGATCTAGAGAATAATATAGTCTTATATTCTCATGAATCACATTGCCCTCGTATACAGAGATGGACCCCAAGCGGAAATCACACTGTGTGTGTGTGTGTGTGTGTGCGTGTGCATGTGCGTGTGCGCGCATGTGTGTGTGTGAGTGAGAAAGAGAGAAAGAGAGAGAATGACAAGAATAGAGTGTCTGTGTTTGTATGTATTTGTAAATTCCAAATGCATGTGTGTGTGCTGTGTTGCTCCCTGTTTCCTGGTGGAAATCAGTGCATGTTGCAGGGGGATGAAGAGAAGGAGGGATGAAGGCAGGGAAGAGGAATAAGGTAGAGTGAGTGTTCTGCTCTACAGATCTAGAGCAGTGCCAGGCCTGGCTCCAGACTATGATTGACACTTTAAGTGTATTCGTTCGCCAGTCGGCTGTTTGCTCTTGTGCACTGGGACCCGTGTGAGCGGCCAGCCATCTGTGCAACTTTCCGTTCTCTGTCGTCGCCTGTCGTCATGGCGATGTGCCCCCTTCTTCTAATGCATCCCATCAGCTTGGTGTACACATGGAACTGCACCACATACCAAGTCCTCCTCACCCCCTGTGTGTGTACCCCTCCAGCGATCCCTCTCTTAGGGCTGAGCTGAAATCCAATGAGATCCTTAATTTATATGGGTCCCCACCAGCTGGCTTCACTCGTCTGGTCTTGATTAAAGGGGTTTAGAAATCTGCCATTTGGCTGTTGATTTTGACCCATATTTAAAAGGTCTCCTGGTAGTCTGTCTCTCTGTCCGTCTGTCCGTCTATCCGTCTGTTTGTCTGAGCCAGAGCTGGAGTTACTTTGTTGCAGGTGGTGTTCTGTACTATGTTGTGAATACATCATCTCTACTGATTGCATACATTGTTTTACTTTTGGACAGATATCTTACTGGTATCCCACCTAGCACCTTATTGATGCAAATATTACTACATTATTAACTTTCCTGCACTCTCGTAACCTCAGACAACACTTAAATTGCACTTACTGTATCTAATCAAAGAAAACATTACTACATGCTCAAAACTTGACAGTATAAGATGGACACAAAATACACTTGACTTTTTGCCTCTTGTTCCTGCACGACACTCAATAGGATGGAGTGGCAGCACCCTCTTGTGGCTTGTTTTTGAACATCACCATGCTTCATAAAATCTTTCCTCTTCTATCAATCTCCATGTTATGAACTGAACCTTGATTGTAATACTCAACATTGGAGTATAACACATTGAATGGTAGCTGACCTGTGCAAGGTAAAAGCAGTAATGTGGTTCTCTCTAGCAGTGGTGGGAAAAATACAGAATGATCATATTTGAGTAAAAGAGGAGTAAAAATCTAAAAGTATTTGGTTTTAAATATACTCAAGTATCATAAGTCAATGTAATTGCTAAAATATACTTAAGTATCAAAAGTAAAAGTACATGCTATAAACCAATTAAAAGTCTTTATTTTAAACAAACCAGAAAGCACCATTTCATTTTTGGTATTTTATTTACGGATAGCCAGGGGCACACTCCAACACTCAGACATCATTTACAAACAAAACATTTGTGTTTAGTTAGTTCTCCAGATCAGAGGCAGTAGGGATGACCAGGGATGTTCTCTTGATAAGTGAATTGGAACATTTTCCTGAATTCTAAATGTAATGAGTACTTTTGGGTGTCAGGGAAAAGTATGGGAGTGAAAAGTTTATAATTTCTTTAGGAATGTTGTGGAGTAAAAGTAAAAGTTGAAAAAATATAAAGAGTGAAGTACAGATACACAAAAAGTAGTACTTCAAAGTGTTTTTACTTAGTTGCTTTACTCTACTGCTGCAGAGGTACTCAGTCTTTTCCAGTAAGTTATAATTTATGTAGTTCTTGATGTCAGACTGTAGGGTCAGCAAAGGTTTAATCTTCAGTTATAACATAATTAATTAGTATGATTTTGGCCTGTGAGTGAGTAGCCTACAGATACAGTTGTGTATGTATGCACAGTGCGGTAGGCCTACAGAAGGTATGTATGTTCATGTTTGACTGAGTAAGCATTTCTGTAACTGAAATGTGTGTGTCTGAACCTGGGGAATGGGTATGGCTGTGGATGAACCAGTATATTCATGGGAATCATGCTGGATCTACTGTACTGAGGGCTAATAAAGCCTTTGCCGTAGTATTCTCAGAAGTAAGGAGAGTTAGTTGTGTGGTTTCCAACCAAAACTGTATGGTCGATGGTCAACATCGAACATCCTCACATCAGAGCCCCTTTCCATGCAAACAATTTATCAAATGACAGGGGATTTAAGGTGAATTATGTGGTGCAACTAAGATGTCTTCATCATTGTCATGCACCTTATAATGATAATTTTCTTAGTGTGGAGAGAGACGAGTGAAGTCATGTTGTGCTCTCGTGGAGATAGGAGAGCTTGCAAAACATAGGGCAATAAGGTGAGCATGGTTTAGGATTAGGTTTAGGATTTGGTTTAGGTTTAGGATTAGATTTAGGTTTAGGATTAGGTGTAGGTTTAGGATTAGGTGTAGGTTTAGGATTAGGTTTAGGTTTATGTTTAGGTTTAGGTTTAGGATTAGGTGTAGGTTTAGGATTAGGTGTAGGTTTAGGATTAAAGGAAAACAGGGATGTAGTTCTAACCTTGTTATTGTGTAAACCCACGTGTGTCTGCTTTAAGATAATCTCTCTTTAACAGTAGTGTGGAAGAATGGAAAGAATATGTTCAAAATAATCACTTTTCTTCACCTTACTGCTGATCTAATTGATATTGGCAATTTCCTTCCCCACTTTCCTCTCCATTTGTCTGCATTCCTTTTGTTATGGCTTTTCTAGTATTGATGGGTAGGTTAGTATGAGAAACTGGACCTGACAGAGATCCTATCCTGCACTGCTGGGACATAGGCTTAGCTTGGAATGAACAGATATAGTCACACCTTGGCTTTCAGGGCTGATAAAGTTAGATGGTGGCAATTACTTCAATTATTCAGTTACAGTATATTTGCAAAACTAGGCACACACTTCTGTTGGAAAAACCTAAGCCCATGTCATCCCTTTAAGTATTGGGCTTGAGATCTGGGCAGAGCCCTCGGATAACGAGTCGAGGATAACACTACTGTAAGAACTCAGATAAGCAATAGATGGATATAAGAGGAAACTCTCAGTCGTGAGGTGAAAAGGATTAGTGTCAGCTCTATCTTCACCATATAACAGAAACCTCTCCCATTGTCTTCTATCAGAGGAGTAATGTTTGGTGCTGATTACTGTCTTGGTGCTGGTCTAGGGGAAGGTAAGGTGCCAACTACATTCACAGCCAGATGTGATCAGTCATCCTTTAAAAACTACTTGATCTAATACAAATGTGTCCTCAATCCTCTTATCTGGAAAAATAATGTTAAAATTAAAGTATTGAAGGGTAACTCTTGTCCATATGGATGGCTCACCATTTCCTTGAGCTAAATCAAAACAAGACAAGACAAAACCCAAGACAAGACAAAACCTAGATGTTATTTTAGATTCTGAACTCAATTTCGAATCACACATGAGGAATGTGACCAAAATAGCTTTTACCATGAGGAACATTGCCAAGTTGTAGCCATTTCTCTCTCAGGCTGATACAGAGAGACTCATCCATGCTTTTATTGCAAGTAGGCTTTACTGCTGTAAAGCTCTCCTGTCTGGTCTACCCAAGAAAGCCATTGGTCAACTGCAAAACATACAGAATGCTGCAGCACGGGTACTGACCGAGACCAGACGGAGAGCACGCATCACACCGGTTTTAAGGTCTCTGCACTGGCTGCCTGTGAGTTTTAGAATATTTGTTTTATATTCTTCGATTGGCTTTTAAACCACGATTGTGCACCTCAATACATGTCTGACATGCTTTTAAGTTGTGTATCCAGTAGGTCCCTCAGGCCCTCTGGCACTGGCCTTTTAACTATCCCAAAGCCTTGGACCAAGAGGCATGGAGAGGCAGCCTTTAGTTGTTATGCCCCCAGCCTCTGGAATAGCCTGCCAGAGAACCCGAGGGGGGCCGAAACTGTGGACATATTTAAAATATCTTAAAACATATTTTTAGCTTTTCTTTTCCTCAGGGTGCTTTTTAGTTGTTCAGTTTGTGTCCTTGTTTTATTTATTTTTTTATCTTATGTTGTGTAGTAAATATAGAGATGTTTATTTTCATTGTTTGAGTTATTTTTTTCATGTGAAGCACATTGCGTTGCATTCCATGTCGGAAATGTACTCTATAAATGAAGCTTTGATTTGATAAAGACTAATGGTACAGTGTGGAAGACTGACTTTCATTGAGGTCTTCGTCCTTGTCAGCTATTAGTGCTCTCAGACATTTCTATGTCATGGATAAAAACAGCTCATGAAAACGTGTAGGCCTAATTGAATATTGTGGAGGATATTGTCCACATTATGAGAGGTTGTGTTGGGCTAGCCATACCTCATGCACTCAATCTTCACCGGTTTGCTCAGTTTGGTCAGATCTATTCCATGCCACTCACTGGATGCATTGCCGAGAGATCCGTCAATTTCTCCTTTGTGACAGTATGACGTAAAAGACCCAATATAAACAGCAAGGGGAAATAGAGGAACTTGGATCCTGTTCTAGGAAATCATGGGCCAACATATTCCTTCAGTACCCTCTAGTTCAGCCACAGAGTCAGGTCAGTATTTTTTAGAATTGCACACCACCTCGAAGTCCAATCAGAGGACAAGACATGAGGGAATCCAATAACAACACGTTACAATTCTACAGCATCATAACCCCTACTGTTAGTTCTATCCCAACTACTAAGAAATAATAAAGTGAAAATAATCACAGTTTTCTAAGCCACGGACTGTTCACTCTGTTACCATCTGGCAAGCGGTGTCGGCGCATCAGGTTTGAGACAGCTTCTGCAACCAGGCCATCAGTCTGCTGAAGAGCTAACCTTAGCTGTCTCCCTGAGCAGACCTGCACCTTGGAGACTGTTTGCAACCTAGAGACTAGCTGCACCTGAAGACTTTTTGAACTGACTCTGCATCCAGCCGGTACACACAAGCACACACACACAACCACCCATAAACACGCACACACGCACACATACCCACAGACTCACACTCTCTCGCTCTCTCTCTCTCACACACACACACACACACACACACACACACACACACACACACACACACACACACACACACACACACACACACACACACACACACACACACACACACACACACACACACACACACACACACACAGTGCCTTTAGATAGTATTCACACCCCTTGACTTTGTCTACATTTAGTAGTTTTACAGCATGAATAAAGAAAGTATTACATTTAGATTTTGTGTCACTGGCCTACATGCAATACAAATATGTCTTGAGTCAATAAGTATTCCACCCCTTTGTTATCGCAAGTCAGATAATACGTTGCATGGACTCACTTTGTGTGCAATAATAGTGTTTAACATGATTTTTGAATGACTACCTCATCTCTGTACCCCACACATACAATTTTATGTAAGGTCCCTCAGTCAAGCAGTGAATTTCAAACACAGATTCAAACACAAAAATCAGGGAGGTTTTCCAATGCCTCGCAAAGAAGGTAACCTATTGCTAGATGGGTAAAGAAATTGGATATTGAATATCTCTTTGAGCATGGTGAAGTCATTATTTACAGTTTGGATGGTGTATCAATAATCCCAATCACTACAAAGATACGGGTGTTCTTCCTAACTCAGTTGCCGGAGAGGAAGGAAACCGCTCAAGGATTTCACCATGAGGCCAGTTGTGACTTTAAAACAGGTACAGAGTTTAATGGCTGTGATAGGAGAAAACTGAGGATGGATTCTCAACATTGTAGTTACGCCACAATACGAACCTAAATGACAGAGTGAATAGAAGGAAGCCTGTAGTGAATAAAAAATATTCCAAAACATGCATCATGTTAGCAATAAGGCACTAAAGTATTGCTGCACTAAATATGGCAAAGAAATTAGCTTTATGTCCTGAATACAAAGCTTTGTAGAGTACCACTCTTCATATTTTCAAGCATGGTGGTGGCTGCATCATGTTATGGGTATGCTTGTCATCGGCAAGGGAGGTTTTTTTTGTATATAAAAAGAAACAGAATAGAGCTAAGCACAGGCAAAATCCTAGAGGAAGACCTGGTTCAGTGTGCTTTCCAACAGACACTGGGAGACAAATTCACCTTTCAGCAGGACAAATAACCTAAAACATAAGGCCAAATATACACTGTAGTTGCTTACCAAGATGACATTGTATTCGGTGCATGTGACAAATACAATTTGATGTGACTGTAATATATATTGACACTCGTAACACTTTATATTTGTAAATACAATCATACTTGACAGAGAACATGCATACTCTATACTGTATATCCTATTGTGTACATATCAGGCTATTAGTAGTCCCTTTTCTATTACTGCTGCTTTTTTTAAATACATTTTTCTATTTGACTTCTTACAGTTTTTAACAATCACTTTGGCACTAATTTCAGAACCTTGTGGTCCTTTTTCAAAACTCTAGACACAAAACTCAAAACGGTCATCACTTGTAACACAGGCTGTCCAATGTTCAAAAGATTCCATTGTGCATTCATATCGTTAAAGAAACCTTGTACTTTGCAGAATCATTGGTTCAAATAACTAATTTATCATGAAATACCATAGGAACATTCATTTAGATCACCCACACACGAGATACCGATAGTTTCACTGTGTAGTTGTTCGTACAATCATTCAATATTGTAGTACAAAATATGTGATACATGTTTCATGATGCTACTACACGTAAATACATCATTGTAAAAGGACTAGTAGAGAGAATACTACAGACACAGTGGAATCATTGAACAAAATATGACATTTATTGATGAAATACAATAAAATCAAAACAGGTTTCTTTTAATCAAAGCAAAAATAATTAGCTACAAAAAAAGAAAAAACAGTTAAAGGTCAACTGCAGTGTTCCTCACCTGGCTTACTGTAAAACATCACTGCAGTGTTCCTCACCTGGCTTACTGTAAAACATCACTGCAGTGTTCCTCACCTGGCTTACTGTAAAACATCACTGCAGTGTTCCTCACCTGGCTTACTGTAAAACATCACTGCAGTGTTCCTCACCTGGCTTACTGTAAAACATCACTGCAGTGTTCCTCACCTGGCTTACTGTAAAACATCACTGCAGTGTTCCTCATCTGACTTACTGTAAAACATCACTGCAGTGTTCCTCACCTGGCTTACTGTAAAACATCACTGCAGTGTTCCTCACCTGGCTTACTGTAAAACATCACTGCAGTGTTCCTCACCTGGCTTACTGTAAAACATCACTGCAGTGTTCCTCACCTGGCTTACTGTAAAACATCACTGCAGTGTTCCTCACCTGGCTTACTGTAAAACATCATTGCAGTGTTCCTCACCTGGCTTACTGTAAAACATCACTGCACTGTTCCTCACCTGGCTTACTGTAAAACATCATTGTGGTGTTCCTCACCTGGCTTACTGTAAAACATCACTGCAGTGTTCCTCACCTGGCTTACTGTAAAACATCACTGCAGTGTTCCTCACCTGACTTACTGTAAAACATCACTGCAGTGTTCCTCACCTGGCTTACTGTAAAACATCACTGTGGTGTTCCTCACCTGGCTTACTGTAAAACATCACTGCAGTGTTCCTCACCTGGCTTACTGTAAAACATCACTGCAGTGTTCCTCACCTGGCTTACTGTAAAACATCACTGCAGTGTTCCTCACCTGGCTTACTGTAAAACATCACTGCAGTGTTCCTCACCTGGTTTACTGTAAAATGCAAATCAAAGGATTGATTACTGTACTTCTATATTTCCATCAACCCTGTCTTGTGGATTTGGCCACAGGTTCTCATCCACATCACAATGGATGTTTTCATTAGCCAAACATCTTGGGAAGAATCTTCGGGCATGGAGAATCCAGGCCTGACACTGGTCTGCCGTGATGTCATTGCATGCGTCATCCATGGCCTGGAGAAGGGCGGCTTGTTCGTGAGGGTGCCTATCATATGCCTTCCACCCCCATGTGGAGAAAAATTCCTCAATCGGGTTAAGGAAAGGAGAGTATGGGGTAAGCACAGGGTGGTAAATTGTGGATGGGCCTGAAACCATGCTTGCACCATCTGAGCATGGTAGAACCTGACAGTATCCCACACAATGACATAGGTCATGCCATCAGCTCTACAGACCTGACTTAGCTCATCAAGGACAGTTACATTCGAACAGCAAATCATGTGGCTGCCTGCAACTCAATATATAGAGTATATAGAGTAGAGAGCTTATGATGTTGTTAGACCAAATATTAGAACGGCAAGATGCGTAATCTAAGCAACTTTGACCGTGGTATGATTGTTGATGCCACACATGATGATTCCAGCATTTCAGAAACAGCTGCCCTCCTGTGAATTTTACGCACTACAATCTCTAGAGTTTACAGAGAATGGTGCGATAAACAAAACACATTCAGTGAGCTGCAGCTCTGTGGGCAAAACCACCTTGTTAATGAGAGAGGTCAGAGGAGAATGTCCAGACTCATTCAAGCTAACAGAAAGGCCACAAATGCTCAAATAACAGCTGTTTAAAACAGTGGTGTGCAGAAGGGCATCTCTTAACGTACAACACTGTGAATAATTCAGGCTGTTGTGGAGGCAAAAGAGGGTCCTACCCAGTACTAGATAGGTGTACCTAATAAAGTGTAGTGAGTGTACAGTAATGTCAAATCTGAAAACATGGTCTGTAAAATGTATACATGGGACCATAGAAACAGGGTCTGATAAAGAATGATGATGAAATATTACATCCATAGATAATGTAGTCCAATTGGTTCATGTTCCACGGTAATTGGTTTCCATGGATCTCGTCATCCTGAAACTTTCATGATCTAAACATGGAATATTGTTAGTCAGTTTCCATAAAACTATACATTAAGAGTAACGCAACAGTTACTTATCATTTTGAGCAGTTGTAGCAATTGATAGTTAGATCATTGTAATGAAATGAATAGACAGTCAACTCAGATGTAATGTGTGAATTGCATTTTGAAATGGTAATACTTTGATGTTAAGTTGTGTCATTTTGAACAGGTGATTTTTAGTTCAATGAAGTTTTGAAAAATTTGCATTTTGATCATTGGTTGTGAGTTTTGTGTCTAGTGTTTTTGAAAAATGACATCAAGGTTCCCGGAATTAGTGCCAAAGTGATTGTAGAGAACTGTATTATTGATTATTGTACTTTAACGTTGAGGGAGCTATCACACAAGCATTTCGCTGCACCTTTTATACCTGCTGTAAACTGTGTACGTGACGAAGACAATTTGACTTGATTTGAATGAAAGTAGAGTTTTGAGGATTGGATTGAACTGGATGCTGTCAGGTACGGCTGTTCTGTTGAATCCCCATTATGATGACTTTACTGCTGTATACACTCACCAGTTTAGGTATCGTCCAAGGAAATGGATCACTCCTGCAGACAGTGAGTCACATGGCAGTGGCTTGCTATATAAAGCAGGCAGAGAGGCATTGAGGCATTCAGTTACTGTTCGATTGAACGTTAGAATGGGCAAACGAGTGACCTAAGCGACTTTGAGCATGGTATGATCGTCGGTGCCAGGTGTGCCGGGCTTTTCACGCGCAACAGTAAAAACATCCAGTCAGCGGCAGTCTTTTGGGCGAAAACAGCACGTTGATGAGAGAGATTGAAGGAGAATGGCAAGAATCGTGCAAGCTAAGAGGCGGGCCACAAACAGACAAATAACGGTGCAGTACAACAGTGGTGTGCAGAACGGCATCTTGGAATGCACAACTTGGTGGTCCTTGTCATGGATGGGCTATTGCAGCAGGAGACCACATCGGGTTCCACTCCTATCAGCTAAAAACAAGAAGCCTGTGGGCATGTGATCAGCAACACGGGACAATTAAGGATTGGAAAAACATTGCTTGGAGTGAATTCACTTTACTTGAGTGGCCTGCACAGTCCCCAGACCTCAACCCAATAGAGCGTCTTTGGGATGAGATGGAACAGGCTGTTCGCAGTATGAATGTACCGCCGTCTAATCTGCAGCAACTGCGTGATGCCATTGCGTCAGCATGGACCAACATCCCTGCGGAACTTTTCTGACATCTTTTAGAATGCCCTGAAGAATTCCGGCTGTTCTGGAGGCAAAGGTGGGTCCGACCGGTTACTTGATGGGTGTACCTAATAGACAGGCTATCAAGTTGCAGGTGATGATATCTTTCTCACAGCAAGACGTCCTTAAACATTGTGACATTATGAAAGGTCAACAGCTGTGTGTTTGCCCAGTGATGGCAGATTGGACTGAGATGTCTGATGGAAAGACTTATGTTTTACACACTCTGTTTTCACTGCTCTTTCTCTTTCCTTCTGTCTATCTCCGTTTTCTATTTTTCTATGGGCTTCGGTGTGTTAACTGCCTAACTCAGGGGCAGACCGACAGATTTTTTTAAACCTAATAGTAAGAGGTCAAAGCGTTAGACTGAGAGAGGGAGGCAGTTTCTTATGGTCTAATCAATTCTTTGTGTTTTTCTCTGCAGATACAGACACACGGGGTAGGGCCAATGAAGATTCCACCCCCACCCCCTCGTCTGAACATGAAGATGACAACTCTCTAGGCTATACAGGTACTGCAAGGATCTCTCTCTCTCTCTCTCTCTCTCTGTATCTCTCTTTCTATAAGAATTCCATTTCAGCCTTGAATGTTATTGTTTACTCTTAAAAATGGCAATATATGGGTTATGTAGCCAAATTTGCAATATTTGAAAGCACATACTTTACATTCAGGTCAGGAATGTACTGTAGATCAACAGAGTCAATATATTATTTTTAGCAACTCTAGTCTGGATAAATAGACCATATAAACTCAGAAATAAAAAAAAGATACGTCCCTTTTTCAGGACCCTGTCTTTCAAAGATAATTCATGAAAATCCTAATAACTTCACAGATCTTCATTGTAAAGGGTTTAAACACTGTTTCCCATGCTTGTTCAATGAACCATAACAATTAATGAACATGCAACGGTGGAACGGTCGTTAAGACACTAACAGCTTCCAGATGTTAGACAATTAAGGTCACAGTTATGAAAACTCAGGACACTAAAGAGGCCTTTCTACTGACTCTGAAAAACACCAAAAGGAAGATACCCAGGGTCCCTGCTCATCTGTGTGAACGTGCCTTAGGCATGCTGCAAGGAGGCATGAGGACTGCAGATGTGGCCAGGGCAATACATATCAATGTCCGTACTGTGAGACGCCTAAGACAGCGCTACAGGGAGACAGGACGGACAGCTGATCGTCCTCGCAGTGGCAGACCACGTGTAACAACACCTGCACAGGATCGGTACATCTGAACATCATACCTGCGGGACAGGTACAGGATGGCAACAACAACTACCCGAGTTACACCAGGAACTCACAATCCCTCCATCAGTGCTCAGACTGTCCGCAATAGGCTGGGAGAGGCTGGACTGAGGGCTTGTAGGCCAGTTGCAAGGAAGGTCCTCACCGGCAACAATGTCGCCTATGGGCACAAACCCACAATCGCTGGACCAGACAGGACTGGCAAAAAAGTGCTCTTCACTGACGAGTCGCGGTATTGTCTCACAAGGGGTGATGGTCGGATTCGCATTTATCGTTGAAGGAATGAGCGTTACACCAAGGCCTGTACCATGGCCAGCGAAGAGCCCGGAACTCAATCCCATTGAGCACGTCTGGGACCTGTTGGATCGGATGGTGAGGGCTAGGGCCATTCCCCCCAGAAATGTCTGGGAACTTGCAGGTGCCCTGGTGGAAGAGTGGGAGTGGGGTAACATCTCACAGCAAGAACTGGCAAATCTGGTGCAGTCCATGAGGAGGAGATGCACTGCAGTACTTAATGCAGCTGGAGGCCACACCAGATACTGACTGTTACTTTTGATTTTGACCCCCCCTCTGTGGAACTTGTTCAGTATATGTCTCAGTTGTTGAATCTTGTTATGTTCATACAAATATGTTAAGTTTGCTGAAAATAAACACATTTGACAGTGAGATAACGTTTATTTTTTTGAGTTTATACATGCAGTGCTGTGAAAAAGTGTTTGCCCCATCTCTAATTTTCTCAATCTTTTGCATATTTTTGATACTGATTTTTTATCAGATCTTCAACCAAAACGTAATATTAGATAAATGGAACCTGAGTGAACAAATAACACAACAATTACATACGTATTTAAATGATTTCATAAACAACGTTATTCAACACCCAATGCCCCTGTGTAAAGAAGTAATTGCCCTCTTCCACTCAATTACTGGTTGTGCCACCTTGAGCTGCAATGACTGCAACCAAACGCTTCCTGTAGTTGTTGATCAGTCTCTCACATCGCTGTGGAGGAAACTTGGCCCACTCTTCCATGCAGAACTGCTTTAACTCAACCACATTGGTTTCCAGTTCATCACCTTACAGAAAGAAAATGAGTAGGTGAAATAAACAGGGGGTTTCATGCCACCCAATGCTGAGACACTATTATTATCATAAAACTGGATGGTAAACCATGACCCAAATCATGATGGAGCATGTTAAAAATGCTCGATCATGGCCCAAATTTTCAAAATTGTCAAGAGTCAGCACATACCAAACTCCTGTGCAACTAGGATTTTGATTATTACAGGCAACTGTCTTTTCCGTAAATCTGTGGAAACTAGGCGAAAGGAGCCACTGGCCATTAGGAAATGAAACTAATATGTTCTAATATTTAACTCCAAGAATTATGGAAATTCAGCGTCATGACTGGGACCAAACAGTCCCAGGCAGCAGATTGTGTTCCCTTCAGCTGGTCGGGACTATAAATTCACTGGATGCCAGTTCAGCAGCGGCCACGGGACCTCGAGTGTTCCTTCCAAAGGCAACATAATTCAATCTCTTCTCCGTTTCCCTTGGTATATTATTGTAAAGGTTCACTGTCAAGGGAGGTACCGTCATAGAGCAAATAAGCAAATTGATTGAGTTTCTCTCCATTCCATTCCCAGAGCCTTCTCTCCCGTGGCCTAGGAGAGTGACAAACTGCACTTTCAGGCTGCACAGAACAGATTGGAATTTGCTAAAGATCACAGCTTGAATGTAAGGGTCATGACCATATTTTACTCCCTTTTTAACACAACTATCCAGTGAAAGGAATTCAGATGTGATCAGGCACAGCCAGGAAGCTATCTTGACAACACAGTATTATCTGAAAACACGTCATTCAGATCTGTTATTGACTATATTATACATATTCGATGGGCTACATTGAACAAACAAAATGTCAAAATATGGCACCCCTCTGTCAAGGCTGGTAGGTGTCACATGGAGGATCATGGAAGAAAGATGAACCCAACAACACCCTATACATTTGTGCCTCCTTGCCTACCATGTCGACAGTGTTGTATTGGAACTATTTTATTATAGTGTGGGGCGCAAGTCTACTCGTGACGCCATAAAAGGTGATTGGACGAGTTTGGTCCTCGTGCACCCGTCAAGTAACAAGTCCAGTGAAAACAGTCTCCGGTGTTATGTCGCTAGTTACATAGCTATGCTGCCTGTTTCATTCAAGTCAACCAAGGTTATATTCACCTCTGGATTCTTCATATAAGCATAACATTACATGGTGTCAGAAGATCAGCAGCGATGGCTAGGTTTCCACCTCCAGAAAACTTTGACTTCAGTCACCCAGAACACTGCCCAGAATGGAGCCAATAATTGAATTGTTACAGAATATCAACAAAACAAAGAGGATGGAGAGGTACAGGTTTGTGCTCTGCTCTATTAGCTGGGGAAGGAAGAACTTTTCTCCCTCCCTCTCTCTCTCTCTCTCTCTCTCTCTCTCTCTCTCTCTCTTTTCTCTCGGAGGACCTGAGCCCTAGGACCATGCCTCAGGACTAACTGGCCTGATGACGCCTGTTTTCGACTCTCTCTCTCTCTCTCTCTCTCTCTCTCTCTCTCTCTCTCTCTGTCTCTCTCTCTCTCTTTTCTCTCGGAGGACCTGAGCCCTAGGACCATGCCTCAGGACTAACTGGCCTGATGACGCCTGTTTTCGACTCTCTCTCTCTACCGCACCTGCTGTCTCTAACTGAATGATCGGCTATGAAAAGTTAACTGACATTTACACCTGAGGTGCTGACCTGTTGCACCCTCTACAACCACTGTAATTATTACTATCTATGAACGTTTGAACATCTTGGCCATGTTCAGTTATAATCTCCACCCGGCAGAGCCAGAAGAGGACTGGCCAACCCTCAGAGCCTGGTTCCTGTCTAGGTTTCTTCCTAGGTTCCTGCCTTTCTAGGGAGTTATTCCTAGCCACTGTGCTTCTACATCTGCATTGCTTGCTGTTTGGGGTTTTAGGCTGGGTTTCTGTATAGCACTTTGTGACATCAGCTGATGCAAAAAGGGCTTTATAAAATGATTTGATTGATTGATTGATTCATGTTTTCCGTGGAGGAGAATCAGAATGATTATTAGACCGTTATGGGTAATCTGGACAATACGTTTGTGCCCAAAGTGAACATTATTCATGAAAGTTCCCGCTTTCATTAGCGCGCCAAAAAGCTTGCGGAAACCTAGCTGATGCATGCGCTTTCGATACTGCCAAGAACTAAAATATCCGGGGCAGGTTGGTCATAGGTATATTGGATAATTAGTTGCCATAGAAGCTTCAGTTATTACCTGAGTTGACAATCGACAAACCAGTAGAACTTGTGAGGCAGTTAGAGGAAGTAAACAAGCATATTAGCGAACAAGGGACTAATGCTAACGGTGCACAGCTCAGTGAAGTAGCATACAAACACACATCGCACAATAACAAACAGAGGCACAAAAACTTGCATGTACAAAGCAAACGGGCCAAAGCAAAATTACATGCAATTTGAATGACAAAATGCTTCAGATGTGGTAAGGCATATGCTAAAGAGGAATAATTTGCTGCCAGGAATGCAAAATGTTGCAACTGTAGGAAGCTTGCCAAGATCCAGGCCATCAGAGCCTCCCTGGTGGCGCAGTGGTCTAAGGCACTGCATCGCAGTGCTAGCTGTGCCACAAGAGATTCTGGGTCCAAACCCAGGCTCTGTCACAGACGGCTGCAACTAGGAGGCCCATGGGGTGGTGCACAATTAGCCCAGCGTCGTCCGGGTTAGGGAGGGTTTGCCCGGCAGGGATATCCTTGTCTCATCGTGCTCTAGCGACTCCTGTGCCGGGCGCAGTGCACACTGACCAGGTGTATGGTGTTTCAGCTGACACATTGGTGTAGCTGGCTTCCGGGTTGGATGTGCATTGTGTCAAAGAAGCAGTGCGGTTGGGTTGTGTTTCGGAGGACGCATGGCTCTCGACCTTCGCCTCTCCCGAGTCCGTACGGGAGTTGCAGCGATGAGACAAGACTCGTCGCTGAATGAGTGGAATAGTATCAAACACATCTAACACATGGGTTCCATGTGTTAAGCCAACAGGCATCACAATTGAGAGGAACATCACAGTGGCATTCAGCACCAATCGGATACCATGAAATTGGGGAGAAAAAAAGGGGTAAAATATATATATTTTTAAAGATCCAGCTGGAACTGCCAAGCAATGTGACTGATCTGAGGAGTACTGGGTCACTATCTAGGCAGGTACCTACTGGGTCTAGCTGATGTCACCAAACCAATCAACGACCTGCAGTGCAGGAGGCGACCTTTAGGAAGGTAAAGAAAATCGTCACAGAGTCACCTGCACTGACTGGCATGCTATGATATGACAAAGCCTACCATAGTCCGTGCAGACGCCAGTAGTTCTGGGTTTGGCGGGGTCCTACTACAGAAACACGATGGACAGTTAAAGCCAGTAGCTTAGTGCTCCAGGACTCTCACAGATGCTGAGAAAGTCTGAACATGGGACAAGTTTACCAGATATCTGAATGGCCTATTGCATATTCACACTGCAGAGGGATCACAAACCCCTCATTCCACTGATAAACTGTAAAGACCTTGACGTAGTGCCTTTGAGGTACCAGAGACTGTTGATGCGCATGATGTGTTGTAACCCTACAGCTGAGTAGGTGCCGTGGAAGCAGCTTGTTATAGCACACAGCCTTTCCAGACAGACCTTAATGTGGAGGACAAGCTCGTGGTAATGGCTGGAGCGGAATGAGTGGAATAGTATCAAACACATCTAACACATGGGTTCCATGTGTTAAGCCAACAGGCATCGCGATTGAGAGGAGCATCACAGTGGCATTCAGTTTGTCAATTTGCAGAGAAGAGAAAGCCAGAGAGAGGGAAGAAAGAGAAGAGCAGCACGGTTTGTGCATCAGCAGTTCCAGACGTGCTGTAAGATAGAGAATATGAAGGCCCTCTGTCATATTCCACATTCTCATTGTGTGAATGACCCTGAGTGTCTAGAGTGCTGCGCTCTGCGCTGAGTGGGGCTGACGAATGGAGAGAGAGAGAGGCAGAGAGTGGTGGAATATGGGAGAGTTGGTGGATGGGTTGTTACAGATAATGGGGAGAAAGGGAAGACGCGGGAAGAGGGGGAGGTGAAATGGAAAATATTTGAAGATGAGAAATATGAAAGAGAGAAAGGGAAGATAGTGTTAGTGCCAGACACCCAGGAATGGAGTTTAGACAAACTGGAATCTAAATTGACTGGTTAACACCACCAACGTTAACAAAGACCACTTATAACAGCCATCAGTGATTATGCACTCTATGTCCATGAGGAATAACAAATGTAAAATTGTACTGTGTAATACTAAAATATTGTTGTAATGTACACAATACCATCCATCAACCCCACGAAACACACATAATAAAGACATACGCTTATTTGACTCCCAAATGCCCTTAATGTCCTCAGTGATTGAGGAGCTAATTTCTATGGCGTTCTTGTGATTGTGATGAGCTTTTATAGGAAAAGACACTGGATTTTTTGTTGTTGTGCTTCTTATTTACTGAAAGCTGCCTGACAGCAATACATGCCTTGTATAGGGGGGATTCCA
The DNA here is from genome assembly GCF_045791955.1 of Oncorhynchus clarkii lewisi. Lineage (NCBI taxonomy): Eukaryota > Metazoa > Chordata > Actinopteri > Salmoniformes > Salmonidae > Oncorhynchus > Oncorhynchus clarkii. The sequence goes on from NC_092156.1 coordinate 40,405,256, forward strand.
GATGTCCTTGTCAGGAACACATAGCTAGTCAGGCATATGTCAGGCATATGTTTAGTAGCACCTGCAGGTGTACTGTATGTTATACTGGTAGCTACACAAAGAACAAGCTGTTTGAAAGATGGAGTGGGATGGACAGAGGCATGGTTCTTCTGTGTGAAAACACAAAGAAATCAGTTCTGTAGAAGCTACTCTTCACGACGAAGGTGACCGCACAGATATTTTCATATAAAAGAGAAACAAAACATCAATCACTTATGACTAATTAATTATACAGAACTAACTATGCCATTATGCAATTATACACTAACCTCAAAGCACTAATTATGCAGTGTTTGTTGCTGTTCGTATCTATGGAGATAGCACTTAATATGATTTATTCCCTTATGAATATCAGTGACAGTTTTAGTTAGTGTTTTGGTTCAGTCTTCTTTGGTCTGGCTCGGAACCAATTTAAAGCCGGAGCTTTGAGTAGCAAAACAATAATTTTCAATATTTGCCATTGTCTGATCCCTCTGGCTTATTTCTCCTTTCTCTATGACAACCAATATAATATTTGTGTTTCTCTTTGTGTCCACTTGTACTATCTGTTGCTGTGGTTACATTAGTCTTGGAGAGGCATTGCGGACCTGTGAAATGTACCGTAGAAATCATAAACTCTGCACTCTGCAATGTGTGCTGCACCTGCTGTTATGTTGGCCACACGCATGTGCGGTCAGCTGTCCTAGTTGACCTCTACTTCATATTTATCACATTAGCCACGCTCTGCAGCTTTTGTTTAAACAGCTGGCCTGGCACTATAGTCTCTGCTCTCCCTGGGAGAATCTGGGTGTTTGTGTAGGCAACCTTCTGACTCTTCTACACTGTGATGTGGTTGGAGGGAGGCCTTTTCTCGACACCACATCCTCTGAGGTTAGTTAGCACATTTTATCCTCTGCTCTGGATGGGGATTTGATGGCAAACTCACAGAATGTCATTGGATGTATTGACATTGATCCTTTCGTGTTTTGAGAAGAGAACAGTTTTCAGCACTATTTGTCTCAGGAGGGGACTGGTTCCACAGGGATAATTCAATGGGAAGTATGTGTCCAGGCTTAAGTGGTTGTTTGTCTTCTTGGACTTCCTCAGCCTTTGACCCTGGAGTTTTTGATTGATTCCCACCCGTCCAAAACTGATCTACACTACCTTACCCCCTTTAAATAATGACCTCATCCTTCCTTTACCCCAGAGAGAGATGGAGGGGTACACGGAGAAGAGTATCCGGAGTGATAGAGGATGGGGGGAATGGGGTAGGTAGAGGGTGGGGTAGTGAAAGTGGAAGGATGGAAGACCGAGAAAGTAGATCACATGTTCTTGTTTTGTCATTCATCTTCTACAGGACCAAGCAGTTGTCACGTTGAGGTTATAGGACAGAAAATAGGGAAGGAGTCTGCATAATGTAGCCTAGTGGTTAGAGTGTTTGACCAGTAACCAAAAGGTTGCTGGATTGAATCCCCGAGCTGACAAGGTACAAATCTGTCGTTCTGCCCCTGCCACTGTTCCCCTGTAGGCCGTCATTGTAAATAAGAATTTGTTCTTAACTGACTTGCCTGCTTAAAAAAAAAGTGTGCATGTGTTAATGTGTGTGAAAGGGTGGAAAAACTCAATGTGCTGATGGTTAGCCTGTAAGTACCCATATTTTACTGCTTGTTTACCAGTGGCGCTGGGCTGGGCTGCTATGCTGCTGTGTGCTGTACTGGTTCCAGGACTGCTCTTGTTTCATCTGCAAGCATACAGCTGGGCCGGCAGGGGCACACTCAGAGCAATAAAGAGATTTGAGGCAGGGAAGGAAGGCTTTCTTCCACTGTAGGAGCAATGCTGAGGTTTCTCTATGTGGACACATGGGAATAAAGAGATGCTTTTTTGACAGAGAGACAGAGAGACAGAGTGAGAGTGAGAGAGAGAGAGAGAGAGAGAGAGAGAGAGAGAGAGAGAGAGAGAGAGAGAGAGAGAGAGAGAGAGAGAGAAGTGGTGGAGAGAATAGGAACAGAGAAAGAGTCAGAGAAATTGACACTCTGCAGCTCTGGGTTCATGTGTTAGGGTAATGTGTAACATGTTGCATATTTTAATATTAAGGAATGTCTCACATGTTGCAGGACATGCCAACAGTCGGTCATCAACATCCATTTCCCCTTAGTCAATCGCTTAGTACAAAACCAAAACAGCTTTTATAGTTTTCAGCCATTGTAGGCTAGAAATGAAAATAGTCTGGAATTTCCCTCAGCCACGAAAACATGTGATATGAGTTACCATGTTGGAAGACGGATAGAGCATCAAAGCAGGTCAATGCTGTACATTTTTTTTTTGTAGAAAGAGCATGAAAGAGAAGAATACCCTCTTGTGAATAATCTCTAACATGATGCAAGTCAGCCAGCAGAGGGTGTGCTTGCTCTCTGGTCAGAAAGCAAGCCAGAGAGCAGGGTAAGGCAGATTCCACTACATTCCTACAATAAGCCAATTAAGCCCTCAGGAGAGTTATGTATCTTTGCTGATATTTATTCAATGGTAAAATGTTCTTCTTTGGTTGTATTTAAAATAAGTTCTCACTATGCTACATTTTTTTCATATGAAATTCATACGCTTGTATTCATACAAAATCAGATGTTTGTGTATTCTTATATTAAAAAATATATACAAAATAAATGAAGTGTATTCAAATTCATGCACTGGACTTGAAAATGAAATGGTCATTCTGTCTGATGTTGGCATTGCCATTGGAATGCTGAGACTGAGAGGTCCCTGGGGTTGATCTTAATTCATGATTAAGAGAAGTGCAACACTGCTCCTGGGTAATCTCTGCCAAAGTGAATTTTAATTGGCTTATTAAGATAATATCTTGTGCCCAAGTGAGCCATTTGCGGGATTGAAAGGTCACATATAAACACATATGGTGTGAGACCTTGGTTCACACGGTCGCTTTAAACACAGTTATGTCTCCCAGCGGGTGGACGACGTCGTGCCGTCCCTTTGACTTTTCATTGAATAGGATGTAAAGGGAGCACCCTGTCTGTCAAACAATCCCTTTCACTTTATAAACCTCACACAGGGGACACCATTGGCTGTTGTTTAACATTTATTCTGCTGTTGTTTGAGTAGAGAAACATTGCAGAAGAAATCAAAAATGTCCCCATCACTTTTTGTTCTGCAAGTAGACGAATTCGACTGCTCATATAATTTAGTATAATTTTAATCAATTTGGTAAGACACATTAGTTAAAATGAATTCAAAAAACACTTAATGTAAATTTAATTAATTAAATAAGCAAGACGCGAAGTAGTTCTGGCTGGCCACAATCATATTAAGTAAAATAATATTGGTTTTAGATTTAGACTAACATTTGCACACTCTAACGTAATAGGTAAATACATTCAATTAAGGTTTCCCGTGTTAAAATAGCCTCTATGAAAACCCCCATTGCGGACTGGGAAGAGTGGCGCACACTATGCAGCACTCACTAAGCGCTGCCCTTTTCAAACGTCCCTTCAGCCCTAAGTGCACGAAGTCGGGTGAGCGCCGGCGGGTTTGAGAAACAGGCAAATCAAATCAGGAAAGTGACTAGACTGAAGTTGGACGTTTGGATTTTGGACTCTGTCATATCACTCATGCGAAAGAAAACGATGGAAAAAGTGGAAATAATATTTGATCACAGATGAATTCCGCTAAAACCTCAGAGTTTAGTCTTGGATTTACGAAGCTCACTCGGATTCGAGAAGAAGATCCCAGTTATGTGGACGATCTCGTGGGCAACCTTAATAATGTGACCGGGAGGTTTTGTGTGAGCTATCAGTAAAGTATTATTTTTGTAACAGTGTACAGAAATACCAATCGTCCCGCACTGAGTTATTCGGAGACTTGCTCTCAGCATAGGCTACACAAGCGCAGCGCACAGCCACAGAAAAGAGAGTTGGAGACGGCGTGGTAGGCTATTTTACTCAAGAAGGAAGCAGACCATTTTTTAAAATAAATATTATTATTTAGATCGAATAGGCCGTATCAAACATTTGTGGCTAATACAAATTAGCTTCAGTCCTCTGCTGCTTTGGAATGATGCCTGCGCGTTCAGTGGGAATTTACTTTCTACTCGGATTTATTCACATTTGTTCAGGTAAAGACTGCACTATTTCACCTTATTTGACTTTGGTTTTGACTCTGAATTTGAAAAGTAATATTCCTGTAATAGTCTATTCTCACGTGTGAGCGTTTATGAGCGTGTGCTTGTGTGCGGCAATTAAAGATGGCATGGCATGGGTGGGGTGAGTTGAGAAGTATCGACCGACTTAGGCTACACACAACTTTACTATCTGTTTCATCCTTTGACGTTGTGTGCCAAGCCCAGCGGTGTGGCACGAATTGGTCTTTGTCTGAATTATGGTCTGACTGTTGACAGCCAGGATGTGCTCTTATTGCCTTAGTTGTGTAAAATAAAAAAACTCTCATAGTCTCACGTCGGAATGAGAAGTTCATCGATGTTTATCAAAGATCTCATTTCGAAGTTGTTCCAAACATCACATTTTGAAGTGTTTGGTTACATCTCTGTATGTTCCCGGGTGAAGTGTAGGCATTAACTCAGAATTCTTGAGGTTAGACATTAACTCCGAATGGTAAAGGTTAGGTTTAAAACAAAAATATAAAAATCTACTTTCTATAGCTGGATTTGAACATGCAACCTTTATAACCAGAGGCAGATGCTTACTGTATACCCACCCGGCATCCCTGTCTACTTGTCTAAAGTAACAGCACTCACTCACTGTTGCCCCTTGTGGCTGATTTCCAGTAGGCAGTTCACCTGGGATTACAAGTCAGTATTTGATCACACACACACACACACACACACACACACACACACACACACACACACACACACACACACACACACACACACACATCAAATACTGACTTGTAATCCCAGGTGAACTGCCTACTGTAAACATTTGTAATTATGAATCACTGGCAATCACATCAGCAGAGATCCTGAGATAAAGAGTGAGACCATGTCCTCCTTATATTGTTTTAGTGTCCTGACTGTGCCTTCTCCTGGGTAATCACCTGTCAGGGTGCCAGCTTTGCCGCTATCGGTGTTACACTTAGAGTCAAAGTGAGAAAGACTGTGTTGTGTGTGTGTGTGTGTGAGAGAAAGACTGTGTTGTGTGTGAGAGAGAGAGAGAGAGAGAAAGAGTGTGTTGTGTGTGTGTGTGAGAGAGAGAGAAAGAGTGTGTTGAGTGCGTGTGTGAGAGAGAGAGAGAGAGACTGTGTTGTGTGTGTGTGTGTGAGAGAGAGAGAGAGCGAGAAAGAGTGTGTTGTGTGAGAGAGAGAAAGAGTGTGTTGTGTGTGTGTGTGTGTGAGAGAGAGAGAGAGAGAGAGAGAGAGAAAGAGCAAGAGTGACTTGAAATAGTCATTCTTCAGGAGTAAATAAGCAAGAACAGACGAAGGGTTTGTGAACGTGTAACAACCGGTCAACACACACTTTCTGGTCACTGAGATCAGCAGTGGTGCAGGTTATTAACGACTAACAGTAGAAAGAGGTCCAGGTCAGTGGAGAGAGGCCTAATGAAGTCCTATTAACAACACCGCTAGTCTGAACAGGCTTGTGTACATACTGATGGGACTGGCCCGTATTGATAGGACTAACAGTGATAGAGATTTATAATATACTCTTTAAACAAAACCGTGGCCTTTTCTGTTTGATTGTGGATGAGCAAACTGCTGATGCCAATGGCGATAGCTTATCTTCCTGTTGTCCGACTGATAACGAAAATATATTACAGACAAAAATACTTAACAATTTACAAAAACATTAACATAGACATTACAACTAAGTCAGATAGGGGAGAGGCATTGTGTTGTGAAGTGTTGTTTTATTAGTTTATTTAAAGCACCTTTTTCTGTTTGCTTGAGTAATTTGAGATGGAAGGGAGTTCCATGTGATCATGGCTCTATTCAATACTGTGCGTTGCCTTGAATTCATTCTGGATTTGGGGACTGTGAAGAGACCCCTAGTGGCATGGCTGGTGGGGTAAGTATGTCTGTCAAAGCTGTGTGTAAGTTGATTATACAGACAATTTGGACATTTCAACAAAGTAATATATCTCACAAGAACAAGAATTGATACTGATTATCTCTCGTAAAACCCTCAACCAGGAAAGACTGGCATGCATGTTGTTGATGTTAGTTCTGTATGTGCAATTAAGGGCAAAGATGCTGCTCTGTTTTGAGGCAGCTGCAGCTTTGCTAAGTCTTTCTTTGCTGCACTTGACCATATTACCAGACAGTAATCAAGGTGGGACAAGACCAGAGCCTGAACAACTAGTACGGTTGATTTTTGTGTCAAAAAGGCAGAACATATTTTTATAACAAACATACCCCTCCCGTCTTCACAACAACTTTGTCAATATGACTTGACCATGATAATTGACCATCCAATGTTAAAAAAATAGGAGTTTAGCTTCCTCAGCTCAGTGGTCACACCTTTCACACACAACTCCAGTTGAGGTTTAGGTCTTAGAGAAAGTTTTAAACCAAATACAATTATTTTAGTTGTAGCTGTATTTAAGACCAGTTTATTATTAATCAACAGTTCGGATACTGACTGTAACTCCTTATTTATAATTTCAGTGAACTCACTGGCTTTGGGTGCTGACATGTAGTGTGGAATCATCTGCATAAATAGCCATTCTAGCTTTGTGTGAGACCAGTGGCAAATCATTTGTAAAATATATATATATATATATAATAAAACAGAGAGAAAGAGGGCTGTTAGAGCCAGCAAAGGGTGCTTTCCTATTTTTAGGCAGTGGAATTACTTTAGCTTCCTTCCACGCCTGTGGACACACACTCCTTTAGGCTTTGGTTAAAGAGCTAGCAAATAGGGGTGTTAATACAGTCTGCTAGCATTCTCTATAGTTTCCCATCATGGTTGTCAATGCCTGGTGGCTTATTATTGATGGATAACAATAGTTTTTCCACCTCTCTCACGACTTGACCAAATTCATAACAGCAATCCTTCTTTTCATAATTTTATATTTATTTACTGAACAAAAATATAAACGCAACATGCAATAATTTCAATGATGTTACTCAGTTACAGTTCATATGAGGAAATCAGCCAATTGAAATTAATTAGGCCCTAATCTATGGATTTCACATGACTAGGCAGGGGCACAGCCATGGGTGGGCCTGGGAGGTCATAGGCCACTTTGGAGCAGGTGAAGAAGCCAGATGTGGAGATCCTGGGCTGGCGTGATCACATGTGGTCTGCGGTTGTGAGGCCGGTTGGACTTACTGCCAAATTCTCTAAAATGATGTTGGAGGCGGTTTATGGTAGATAAATTAATATTAAATTCTCTGGCAACAACTCTGGTGGACAGTCTTGTAGTCAGGATGCCAATTGCACGCTCCCTCAACTTGAGACATCTGTGGCATTGTGTTGTGTGACATTGTGTTGTGCACATTTTAGAGTGGCCTTTTATTATCTCCAGCACAAGGTGCACCTGTGTATTGATCATGCGGTTTAATCAGCTTCTTGATATGCCACACCTGTCAGGTGGATGGATTATCTTGGCAAAGGAGAACTGCTCACTAACAGGGATGTAAGGAAATGTGTGCACAACATTTGAGAGAAAATAAGCTTTTTGTGCGTTTTGAAAATGTATGGAATGTTTTATTTCAGCTCATGAGACATGGGAACAGCACTTTACATGTTGCATTTATATTATTGTTCACTATTCAATGTTGTCATTTCACTTCTGAGTTTTCCCATCTTACTTCACTTATAATTAATTCACTGTATCACAATTCCAGTGGGTCAGAAGTGTATATATACACTAAGTTGATTGTGCCTTTAAACAGCTTGGAAAATTCCAGAAAATGATGTCATGGCTTCAGAAGCTTCTGATAGGCTAATTGACATAATTTGAGTCAATTGAAGGCCTACCTTAAAGCCCAGTGTCTCTTTGCTTGACATCATGGGAAAAAATGCAAATCAATCCCAGAACAACAGCAAAGGACCTTGTGAAGATGCTGGAGGAAACAGGTACAAAAGTATCTATATCCACATTAAAATGAGTCCTATATCGACATAACCTGAAAGGCCGCTCAGCAAGGAAGAAGCCACTGCTCCAAAACCGCCATAAAAAAGCCAGACTATGGTTTGCAACTGCACATGGGGACAAAGATCGTACATTTTGGAGAAATGTCTTCTGGTCTGATGAAACAAAAATAGAACTGTTTGGCCATAATGACCATCGTTATGTTTGGAGGAAAAAGGGGCAGGCTTGCCAGCTGAAGAACACCATCCCAACCATGATGCACGGGGGTGGCAGCATCATGTTGTGGGTCTGCTTTGTTGCAGGAGGGACTGGTGCATTTCACAAAATAGATGGCATATTGAAGAAACATCTCAAGACATTAGTCAGGAAGTTAAATCTTGGTCGCAAATGGGTCTTCCAAATGGACAATGACCCCAAGCATGCTTCCAAAGTTGTGGCAAAATGGCTTAAGGACAAAAAAGTCAAGGTATTGGAGTGTCCATCACAAAGCCATGACCTCAATTCAATAGAAAATTTGTGGGCAGAACTGAAAAGGCGTGTGCGAGTAAGGAGGCCTACAAACCTGATTCAGCTACACCAGCTCTGTCAGGAGGAATGGGCCAAAATACACCCAACTTATTGTGGAAAGCTTGTGGAAGGCTGCCTGAAACATTTGACCCAAGTTAAACAATTTTAAAGGCAATGCTACCAAATACTAATTGAGTGTATGGAAACTTCTGACCCACTGAGAATGTGATGAAAGAAATAAAAGCTGAAATAAATCATTCTCTCTACAATTATTCTGACATTTCACATTCTTAAAATAAAGTGGTGATCCTAACTGACCTAAGACAGGGAATTTCTACTAGGATTAAATGTCAGGAATTGTGAAAAACTGAGTTTAAATGTATTTGGCCAAGGTGTATGTAAACTTCCGGCTTCAACTGAATATATCATGGAGTTATGAAGACATATGGTGTTTGGGAAACACTGTAATGAGTAAGTTAGATTGCGGCCCCATTACCGGCTTTATGTGTCACAGCAGTAATGTGTTGAGGAAGTGCTAATGGTATGGTGCAGCACAGCGTCCAGAAAAACAGTCGCTTTCAAACGAGGGTTTTCGTGGCTAATTGAGGTAAAACAGGAATTCTACTCATAGATTATGCATGTATGAACTACACATTGACACGTCCAGCCCAAAGCAGAAGGTTTAAAAAGTACTTAGTAGTCGCCAGAGTTATGGAGCATGTCTTTATTGCCCTTTTTCAAGCCGGGCTGGTGTGTGTGTGTGCAGGCCTCCTTCTTACCCCAGAGTAAAGGGACAGTAGAGGTAGCAGGTCCATGTTAGCCCAGTGGCCTGCTGTGCTGCACACCATCCGTTCAAAGTGGCCCCTGTTTACTAAACAGATAGTTCTCAGGTGCTTCGCTCCATAGCTTAGCTTTGCCCACCCTACCCGGACGAGTATTTTAAGTGTGCCACCTTGTCTTGTCTCTCCGTCTCCACGGCACAACAACAGATGAGAGAACAGAGGACCATTAAGTACAAGACCATTCTAGACCTGTACAGGTGTTGTGCTCAGGGTGCTTCTCAGACAGAATAGTGCAGCTTTGTGTAGCTGCCTCGCCTAGAACATCCCTGCTATGACACTCTCATTCCTCTTCTCAATGCTACATTTGGCATTGTAATTGAACAATCCGTACACTTTAAATGATGCCCATTAAAAGCAATCGGAAATAATTTGTTCCCCCTGCAAATCCGAATGATGCATCCCTGGAGTGGCGACATGATGCTAAGCAGCCTTACCCATCGGTCCCACCGCTCCCTCCTCCCCGTGCCTCCATGTTTTTAACAGCCAACGTTCTCCTTAATGAATGCTCTGTAAACTCTCAGCCTCAAACGGGAATCTCTCCCAAGAGAAACACATCTATGTTTTTCCTCTTTTGAATTGTGTTTTCCTGGACTGTTGTTTCCAACACTGCTCGTATAAGGGGCTTGTGAATGACGAACATTGGCCTGAGATAATAGCCTCCTTCCTGTCCAAACCTTGTTTGGCCTTGAGACTCTCTCAGCCATGGCTGGGCCAGATATCTCATTCTGAAGGAGGTCAGGAAGGAGTGTGAGAGGAGGAGGGAACAGAAAATAAATGGGTTAGAATATGCTCTGTCATTTGCGTTTCCACTTTGAACCTGGAGACACCTGGCCTGCCACTGCCTTGATAGCTGAGCACAGGTCAGAGTTCACATGTACCTGGACACACTGGCTTGTTGACAGTGACACAGTGACACAGTGAGCACCCATGCTCCTGACAGAGGGACAGCCCACAGTCCTGTGTTGTGACACCGTCAGTAATAACACAGCGTGGAGTATAATGGACAAATGCAGCTTGATGAGGAGGCTGACCTGCTACGTCATCCCGTATGCTAATGAGTCTCCCTCCAGTCAATTTGATCCTGACTGTGATTCGCTGTGTTCCTTCACTAATGAGACTCCTCCCGCTACGGATGATGAGGCTGATGGCTGGGCCGTCTTGTGCTCTAAAGAGTCTCCCTTTGATGTCCCTGTTCTTGACGGACTTGTCAGTTTCCTCCTGTTCTTCCTCTGGAATAATGAACTAATGAGGGAGAAGCAGCACCGTTTGAATGGAATGTGTCTCCCAGCATGTCCACCGTAAGATGTGAATGACTGAGTCAGGAAGAGGGAATAAGGGAGGAAGGGAGAGAGAGGGGGTGGAGGAGTGAACCGTGTGTGTAATCTCCCCATACAGTATGTTTTAGGAGCATTCGTACCCTCACATCAGGGCCGGAGCTGGTTCATTCTAGCTGGCTGAAGTCTAGTTGTGTTTGTTTAAAAGGAAACACACACTCACAGCTCAAGCTAAACGTGGCATTCAGTCATTCCTATGTTTTCTTTCTCTCTCTCCTGCCGGCAGCAATCTTGGCACGGCTTCCGTTCTTAACCACATCATAATGGTTTTTAAAGCAATTTGTTTCTTTGTCGTTTTGGGGTGAATATTTTAAACCTGGTTTGTGATTTATCATTGAATTGAGTTGGCAGTGTATTTGTTGAGAGTTGAGCTGGAGGTGACAGTATGGCAAGATTACGTTGTTACCTTTTTTCTTACGTCGTGTTCCCTTGTCCTCACACACACACACACACTCCCACACACAACCCAGTGATCTACAGTTAAACATTATGGAAACAAAGCTGTGACAAATGGACCCTGCAAGCCAGGTGTGTTGCCAAGCCACTAGAAAGAAGAGCACTACACTGACACAACAAGAATACTGCTCACTAGGAACACTTGAATACCTGACAATGGGATTTCATCACTCTACCAGAGTAAAACTAAGACCTGCAATAAACCACAATAAAACCACATCGCTATGCAGCTCTAACCATTTGTTTTCACTGCTTGGTCAGTCTTGGTCATAGTGTATTGGTTTGCAGCTCAACAAAGCACAGTGCAGTTATATAAAGTGCATTTAGAGTGAATTTTGCATTGGTATATCTTGTTTTAATTTCCCGTACTAACAAATGGATCCTCTTTCCTTTATCGACAAGTTGTTTGAAAGATCCTTTGTGTGTTTGGATGTAGGTGTGTGTGTGTGTGTGCGTAATGGTATTTGTGTGTGTTTGTGTGTTGTAAGAGCTGTGCTGAAAGCAGTGTTTCCTGATTGCTTTCCTTGTTTACGTGCTGGTTTCCTGGGGTGCTCAGTGAGCTGAGGAAGACATGGAGGGCTTTAACAAGTGCCTGTGGGGCTACAGGTCAGAGGTCATCACACCTCCACACACACACACACGCATGCATGCACACACACACACACACACACACACACACACACATACACACACACACACACACACACATTGCCCCTGAAGAGAGCCTGGAATGTGTCTCTGAATGATTGTTCCTGGCCTGGGGCATGGAGCCCCCCATCTCTGAATGATTGTTCCTGGCCTGGGGCATGGAGCTCCCCATCTCTGAATGATTGTTCCTGGCCTGAGGCATGGAGCTCCCCATCTCTGAATGATTGTTCCTGGCCTGGGGCATGGAGCTCCCCATCTGAATGATTGTTCCTGGCCTGAGGCATGGAGCTTCCCATCTCCCACTCAGCTCCCCCTCCTCCCCCTCAGCCCACGGTACTATGAGGCCTTCAGACTGTTGCATCCTGGGACCTGAGGTGAACCTGAAAGGACCCCCCCTAGACAACCCTGTCAACTGACCCCAAACCAAAACTGCAATCGTCCCTCTGCATACCAACCAACCTGGTCCATGTTGGTCTGTTGACCTGGATAGACCATGGGTCCCAAAGCTAAAGAATGCAAAGAGTATTGTGGTTTACTGTAGACTATTTGGTCTATCTCTACCAAAGCTTTCTGTCCTTCTAAGGTGTCTGGCATCTGCTGTGTGCTCAGTGCTCAGGGTGAGCGAGGGCAGTTTTGGATAATTTGTTCTGTAAATAAACGCTGCTTAGTTTTCTCTCCAGCCCATAAGGTTGTCTGTGGTTGGTTGAGATCAGGAGGGATCCCACGCGTCCGGCTCTGGAGGGTCTGTTTACTCTGGCTTTCCAGCCAGTGTCCTCCTCCTCCCGCAGTAAAGCTATATGGAGACAGGGAGTGTGTGTGTGTGTGTGTGTGTGTGTGTGTGTGTGTGTGTGTGTGTGTGTGTGTGTGTGTGTGTGTGTGTGTGTGTGTGTGTGTGTGTGTGTGTGTGTGGAGAGGGTCAGCCAGCTGGTTTCACTCTCAGATGGCTTTCAAAAGAGTCTTTGTGAAAAACACATTTGGAGTGGATATTATGCTGTTATGACAAGGCCTCATGGGTTGCCAATACCCCAGTGAGGTTCTAAGCTATAAACAAGGACCTAATAGTGACCTACGTTATGCTGTGTTTGTTTTTGGAGCGTCAATATCAGCTTTTCCCCTAAATAAACTGTGGCTGAATACAGAGTGGAACCCATTGAGCAGTGCCGACCCAGGTGGAAATGTTTCATCAAATAAAAGGCTGTTCCCCTCACCCATTGCCCCTAGCCAGTTTCCTACAGGGAGCCTCCTGTGGTCAGAGGGAGAGGGTCTGACTAACCACTCTCCCATCCCCACCTCCCCCCGTCTTGTCCCCCTCGCCTTTTCTATGTGGGAGTCTAAACCAAGCCCTCAGGACTCCCCGACGCATCTACATTCTCTTAAATCCCCTGGAATTCATTATAGTGTTCTTGACATCAGCTGAACGTTTACTAAAACACAACTATCAGGCAGCTTCACACCCTGGATGGGAGGGTTTACACATAACCTTGTATGTTTACAGAATAAATCTAATATAATGCGATAGGGTTGCAACCCACACACTCAGGGCACCTAGAGACAAGTACCCCTCATCTCATCCTACAAGATTGTTTATTTAACCCAGACAGAACCCACCTTGACAGATTGATTCATAACTAGCTTCATACTTGACCCTCTTCTTGTCCTCCCTCTCCACCTCCTCCCATACCCTTCCTGACAGTACAGTGACAGAACTCAGACAACATGCCCTCCTCTCTAGGTTCAATTAGCACCCACTGTTCTAGGGCTAACCTCATCATTAAGAGTTCCCCCCCAACATATCACAAACCACCCACCTGCCCCAATTGGATTTCAATGGGAAATTAGCTGTATTAGTCTATGGTTAATGGAGGATTACGTGTGTGTGGGAGGAATGATGTTTTCAAATGTCAGCTGTAAAATGCCATGGTGATAGCAGGTCAATAGCAGTTGCTGATATTCATTTGGTTCTGTGTAAACTCTTTCAGTTCTATAAAGGTGCCTATCGATTAATGGACTAAATATGAGATCAGTACTCTTCACACACACACACACACACACACACACACACACACACACACACACACACACACACACACACACACACACACTAGTGATTAGCTTGGCTCTTTGACTAATTAAACCCAGGATTAGAGCTAATCAGGATGTGTGAAACAGCTCAGTCTCGTTAGGGATGATAGGCGAGGAATGCACATTATCCCTGTACCACACACTCAATCCTCCTGCACTCTCCCCCTTGCTTAGCCAGTCATTGGTGACACACCAGATACACAGTTCAAAGCTTTCAAGGGAAGACTGAATCCTAATGAATAGCTTTCCCATTTGTGCCATTCTCTTTTATTAAAGAGACCAAAACACACTTAATTTGCAGATCTATGATGAGCCAGTAGCTGTAATGCTGGGGCCTGGGATCCATTGATAAGCATGTGTAATGAGTCAAGCTGAAGGCTCCAATAGTTCCCATAATTATTTGTGATTGAATACACCCCTGCTGCATTATACCTGCCCTCATCCCACCCCACTATTCTTACCCTAAACCCCAGCAGCTTTGTGATCATGCCCCTCTCATCTGAATGAGGAAGAGAAAGCGAGGGGGGTCCGGACTGGGAGTCAATGCGGTGGTGTAACGATAAGCTGAGATCAGCCTGTCGATGTGCATCCGGGACACTTTCTATTAGATTTCGACAGAATTCTGCTGGATTCGTGTTGATTGTCCACTTTAAAACCCATGCATTACCATTTTAAGGAGTCAGTCTCTGTCATAATGTCGTTCCCATGGAATAAATGAATTTGAAACACTATGGAGAAAATAGCTTGGTTCACTGTCTTGGTATACTGTAATTGTGAACATTCTTCTGTTGTGTTTGGAGCTCTTGGCTCCTCCATTGTGGCGGTGGTTCAACCAGATGGATGGATAAACCATCCCAATCATAGCTCCAGTCCCGAGAGGCTGGCATCATTCCTGGTCTGGTCTGGCCTGGGCCCAGTATGGTGTGGTCGGTATGCTCTACCACGGCCTCTCTCCATTACATCAAATCAAGTCCCATCCTACCAGCTCCTGTCCTCCAGCCACTCGTCACCTAACATGGCTGATTTGAGTTACCCTGCAGTCTTAGAGGGAGTGAGTGAGTGCCTCATCAGCAGCAGCAGTATAGTATTGTGCCCTGAGGGCTAACCTTGTTATCACACAGAGTGGACATGCCTATCTTCAGCTTAATTAACCAGAGGTTGACCTTGTAATGGAGCCTCAGCCTGCCTGACCTATCTGGAGCCAGTCTCCTCTCCTAGCAGAGCAGCACTCAGTAAGGACGGACGGACGGACACTGTGTCTGGAGGCTTCTAATTAAGAGCTGGAATGAAGGGGGATATCATTAGTGAGGGAAGGAGATAGTTGCTGTACGACGTGGGAGTGATTGAGTCAGTATGTGTGTTTGTGTATAGAGTTTGTATGTGTACTGTGTGTGTGTGTGGGCGTGTGTGGGCTTATACGGTTTCTGTGTACAGTGTTTGTTATAGTGTGTGTGTGTGTCCATGTGCGTACGCGTGTGTGTTATAAAGCGTGGGTGTGCGCAGCATTTCAGGTGGATCCCGAGATAGGGGCCAGGAACAGGCTTGTCTGTTTGGCTTGTTCAGCCATACACACTTAAATGCAGCAGATACAAAAGACATGAATACGTATCTCTCATCTATTCAGTCTAATGCACACATCACAAATATTTCATCGCTGAGTGATCATAACAATATCCTCCTGTTCCTGTATGGTCTGCAGTAAGCTGATGATGATGGCTATTGTTCCTCCTCTGCAGTAGAAGTAGCAGTGTACTCAGTCCGTCTCTCTCAGGCTGGGTTACAGTACATCCAGAGCCCTTCTCGTCTCTCTCCCCGAATATAAAAGTCCAGAGTTGAGTAACGACCACAGTGTGTGGCGATCCGCCAGCCCCTCCATTGCAGAGGCGCTCAAACTGCTACTTCAAGCTAAATTTGATGCCTTTGTGACTATCTGAAATTGAAACCTTACCTCATCGGAAGAAATTGCTCCAGGGTGATGGGGGTGGTGGGATTGGGGGGTGGAGGGAGTGACGGGGGTGAAGGGGGTGGGGATCAGAGCTGTTGAGTGGTGCTGTCTCTGACATTCGTGGTCTCTGGTGGTTGTGTGTGGAAATAATGAACTCATGAGAGATCCAGGCCGAGGATCAGTGGCTATGTGGATGAGCTCCTTGATAAAAGGGAACTTCAGATAGTCATTAATCTCACTGACATTTGCTCCCATAGAACACCGCTCCGCACCGGGCTCAGCTCAGCAGCAACACACCTTGGTTTCACCTCGAAACGTTCAAACCCGCAGTGTCTCTGACACACACGCACAATAGTGTACCGCTGCTTCTGACAACATGATGTCTTGTACGATTGATAATAACGCATGGTTGATATTTTTTGATTCAAGGCCCCGACATAATAGTCGATTTGATGGGAGGTTATGCAGGGTTGCGTGGCTGCTGTATAATGAGTGTCCTGCAGTGCAAATGTCATAAGCCCTTAATCCTACCCCCTCTAGCCACATGGAGTCCACTCCATCCACACGGCCTCATCTTTCACTGAACCCACCCACTGCTGTTAGAGCATAGATTGCTGTCTCTCAGTTTCTCTGTCTCTCTACACTCACACATACATCACGCAAAGTGCCTATAGGAATCCCTTAATACCAGCATGCAGTGTGCGAGGGGAGAGAGAAAGGGAGATGCGATACAATAGGAAATGTCATCTAGTCGAGGGGGAAGAGATGTCCTGGGGGGGTGATTGACATTAGCAGAATTCCTGTGGATTCAGGTTGGGTAATTATAGAGCTCTAGGAAGGACTATTCTTCACCATAATGAACTGACTTCTCTATGGCAGGGCACTGCATCGCTGGACTGTGTGTTTTATTGCCACTCTTCCCTCTGTAATTCTTTTTTATTGACAGTCTCAAAGGTCAAATTGTTTTGCAGATGTGTTGTGTTTGAGGGATGGTCCCATAGCATATACCACAGTAGGAGAAGACTGGATAAGAGGGATGAGGGCCTCTCTAATGTGGACTGGGTCAGAGTGGGGATGAAGGCTCAGTTGTTTCCAGCCTTAATCACTCATAAAGACTGGTGTGGGTCCTGGGAGTGAGATGGGAGTTATAATGTGTGGTTCATAAGCTCACAACCTTAGCCCCCAGGGTAGATTTGTCTCAGCTCCCAGTCCCAGTGTGGATCTCCCAGTTTCCAGTCCATCTAATGACTAACTGTGGCCTTGGCCAGGCTAGGGGAACACTTATCTGTCCCCTAGCCCCCCCCCCTCCAACAGAAGTGAATGTCTTTTTAACGATGTCCCAGCCATGCACTTTACTGTGGCTGTATTGATAGAAAATGCCTCCTCCAGCTGAATTTGCCCCTCATTAATTTCCCATCCTAATATTTATGTTGCCTTGTTAAGCACGCGTTAAATCCCAATGCCATTTTCCCAAAGATCCCTTCATTCCGCCAGGCTGCTCCCAGGATTGTTTTCCCCTCCCTCCCTCCCTCCCTCCCTCCCTCCCTCCCTCCCTCCCTCCCTCCCTCCCTCCCTCCCTCCCTCCGTGCCCCTCGTCTGGGCTCAGCCTCCTCTGGAAACAGCAGCCTTCTCGGAATCTCAATCCTGCCTTGGATTTATGATGCCATTTAATTCCCATTCAGGCCAATAACATCAAGGGCTCCAACCATTCATTCTGCTGTTCCACAGGACCTTGGAAATAGCTTCCGTACACCGGCCACGGTGAGAGAGTTGTTTCAAGTTGTAAAAGGATGTTTGTGTGGTTGTGTGTGTTTGTGATGGGGTTTATAGAAGTGGGGATATGCCATCCTGAGTGGGCTATGGTTCTATGCTGCTGTGTAAATGACTTGGTGCACAGTGCTGCTCAGGCTGTCTCCTCACAGTGTGACAGAGAGTTGACATCTGGCTGCCGCTGCCAAGGGCGTCATTAAGATCTAAAATACATGCTGTTCATGCTGACACACACACCAGTGGCGGTCGGTGCTGTTTCAGATGAGGGAGGAGGATATTATTTTTCATAAGCCTGGCCTTATTTCTATTACACCATATTGGATGACTGTCATTCATATTCCATTCAGTCCCACTTGTTGTTGATTCTTCACAAAAAAATACAGTTTTATATCTTTATGTTTGAAGCCTGAAATGTGGCAAAAGGTCGCAAAGTTCAAGGGGGCCGAATACTTTCGCAAGGCACTGTAGCTGATCATAGGGTGTAATCATTAGTCCAAATTCAGACAAATTCAGGTATGTTTATCCCCGTTTTGTTTGATTCTGTTTAGGAAATGTTTTTTCAACAGAATCGGCAGAATGAATACACCCCTGATCACAGTTCACTTTTATAGCAGCCACATTGTATTTCTTCTCGCATCTATGCGCTCGCCTCCTCTCACCTTTTCCCTTTGTCGCTTGTGGACTGCTGTATATGATGTTTCAAAGCCAAACCATATCATAACTGCTACACACAGCCTACATCGTTGTCCCTATTATTAGCTAAAGTAATGTCATAATCAACATAGCTAATAGAACTAACGCGTTAGTAAATCCGCTGCAATCGTGCAGTAAGACTGTTAAGATGGCCCCGAAGAGGATGGCTGATATTATACATGCTCCTAACCAACTGTGCTATTTTATTCGTTTTTTTGTGTTTTTATTTTGTGTTGTTAGATTTGTACTTATTTTGTACGTAATGTTGCTACTACAATCTCTTATGACCGAAAATAACTTCTGGACATCGGAACAGTGATTACTCACCTCGAACTGGAAGAAGCTTTTTCTTTTAACGAGATCGAAGAGAAGGATATACTGCTTTTCTGGGAACAGGCCCAAATCCCCGTCATTTGCGTGAAAAAGGATGGAGAAAAAGGGGGCGGAGGTTGGGCTGCCTTCTGAGAATTCGTAGGCGAGCGAATTGCCATCTGTTTTTATTGGCTAACGTGCAATCATTGGAGAAAAAAAAATGATGACGATTAAGATTATCCTACGATTAAGATTATCCTATCAACGGGACATTAAAAACGGTAATTTCTTATGTTTAACCGAGTCGTGGCTGAACGACGACACAAATAATATAGAGCTTGCGGGTTTTTCAATGCACCGGCAGAACAGAGAAGCTATGTCTAGTAAGACGAGGGGTGGGGATGTGTGTCTATTTTTCAATAACAGCTGGTGCAAGATGTCTAATGTTAAAGAAGTCTCGAGGTATTGCTCACCTGAGGTAGAGTACCTTATGATAAGCTGTAGACCCCACTATCTACCAAGAGAGTTCTCTTTTATATTATTCGTAGCTGTCTATTTACCACCACAGACCAATGCTGGCACTAAAACTGCACTCAACTAACTCTATAAGGCCATTAGCAAACAAGAAAATGCTCATCCAGAAGCGGTGCTCCTAGTGGCCGTGGACTTTAATGCAGGCAAACTTAAATCAGTTTTTATCAAACAAGCAAAGCGTCAATACAGGATTAAGATTGAATCCAACTTAATCCAAGGATTAAGATTGAATCCAATCCACTGCGCTACCCGGGCCTCCTATCCTTGTCTCATCGCGCACTAGCGACTCCTATGGTGGGCCGGGCGCAGTGTATGCTGACCAGGTCGCCAGGTGTATGGTGTTTCCCCCGACACATTGGTGCGGCTGGCTTCTGGTGTGGATGGGCATTCTGTCAAGAAGCAGTGCGGCTTGATTTGGTTGCATTTCAGAGACCTTTGCCTCTCCCGAGTCCGTACGGGAGTTACAGCGATGAGACAAGACTGTAACTACTACCAATTGGATACCACAAAATTGGGGAGAAAAAAGGGGTATAAAAAAAACTACACCAGCTCTGATGCTGGTCGGATGTGGCAAGGCTTGAAAACTATGACGGACTACAAAGGGAAAACCAGACGCGAGCTGCCCAGTGACATGAGCTAAATGCCTTTTATGCTTGCTTCAAGGCAAGCACACATGCACGAGAGCACCAGTGTTCTGGATGACTGTGTGATAACACTCTCGGTAGCCGATGTGAGCAAGACCTTTAAACAGGTCATCATTCACAAAGCCGAGGGGCCAGACAGATTACCAGGACGTGTACTTAAAGCATGCGCGGACCAACTGGGAAGTGTCTTCACTGACATTTTCAACCTCTCCCTGACCAAGTCTGTAATACCTACATGTTTCAAGCCGACCACCATAGACCCTGTGCCCAAGGAAGCGAAGTTAACCTGTCTAAATGATTACCGCTCCGTAGCACTCACGTCGGTAGCCATGAAGTGCTTTGAAAGGCTGGTTATGGCTCACATCAATAGCATCCTCCCAGATACCCTAGACTGACTCCAATTCGCAGACCGCCCCAACAGATGACGCAATTTCAATCTCACTTCACACTGCCCTTTCCCACCTGGACAAAAGGAACACCTATGTGACAATGCTGTTCATTGGCTACAGCTCAGCATTCAACACCATATTGCCCACGAAGCTGATCACTAGGCTAAGGACCTTGGGACTAAACACCTCCCTCTGCAACTGGATCCTGGACTTTCTGATGGGCCGCCCCCCAGGTGGTAAGGGTAGGCAACAAACACGTCTGCCACGATGATCCTCAACACTGTGGCCCCTCAGGGGTGTGTACTTAGTCCCATACTGTACTCCCAGTTCACCCACGACTGAGTGGCCAAACATGACTCCAACACCATTGTTAAGTTTGCTGACGACACAACAGTGGTAGGCCTCTGACAAGGAGGTCAGAGAACTGGCAGTGTGGTGCCAGGACAACAACCTCTCCCTCAATGTGATCAAGACAAAGGAACTGATCATGGACTACAGGAAAAGGCGGGCTGAACAGGCCCCCATTAACATCGATGGGGCTGTAGTGGAGCGGGTCGAGAGTTTCAAGTCCCTTGTTGTCCACATCTCCAATGATCTATCATGGTCCAAACACACCAAGACAGTCGTGAAGTGAGCACAACAAAACCTTTTCCCCTCAGGAGACTGAAAAGATTTGGAATGGGTCCCCAGATCCTCAAAAAGTTCTACAGCTACACCATCGAGAGCATCCTGACCGGTTGCATCACCACCTGGTATGGCAAGTGCTTGGCATCTGACTGTAAGGTGCTACAGAGTGTAGTGCGTACAGCCCAGTACATCACTGGGGCCAAGCTTCCTGCCATATAATTGGTGGTGTCAGAGGAAAGACCATAAAATTGTCAGAGACTCAATCACCCAATTCATACTGTTTTCTCTGCTACCGCACGGCAAACGGTACCGGAGTGCCAAGTCTAGGACCAAAAGGTTCCTTAACAGCTTCTACCCCCAAGCCATAAGACTGCTGAAAAATTAATCAAATGGCCACCAAACTATTTACATTGACCCCCCCCCCCACCCCCCCCCCCCCACACACACACACACACATTTGTTTTGTACACTGCTGCTACTCACTCTTAATTATCTATGCATAGTCACTTCACCCCTAACGAAATATACAAATTACCTCAAATTACACCACACACTGACTCGGTACCGGTACCCCCTGTATATAGCCTCATTATTGTTATTTAATTGTGTTACTTTTTATTATTTTTTACTTTAGTTTATTTGGTAAATATTTTCTTAAGTGTTTTTGAACTGCACAGTTGGATAAGGACTTGTATGTAAGCATTTCATGGTAAGGTTTACACTGTATTTGACACGTGACAAATAAAGTTTGATTTGAGTCAGTAAGCAGTTTAGCACTTACACTGGCGGGCCCCGGTGGCAATAAATTAGTAAAACCAAAAGCTGTACCTTGACTTGGAAGAGTTGTGAAATATGGCAAGCTTTTGACGATTTGGCGGGCCTGTTTGAGACTGCTCTCTCTATAAAATCTTATGTTATTGCACATATACACACATACATTTACACATTATCTCACTACTTTGCTTTTCGAACCAAACTTCATTTTTCTCCCTTACATAGTATCCTGCACGTTGCGCCTCTGTGAAGTGCACGGTGAACAGAATAGCAGCAGCAGGGGGTTGACCAAGACCTGGGCGTTTGCTCTCTTTCCTGAGGGTGCTCTGCTCCCACTGTGGTGTGTGTGTGTGTGTGTGTACACGCGCGCACATGCTCAGCTAGGGCCCATAACAGTTAAAAGTGCTTCACAATTCACAGTAATCACAATTATTTTCATTTTCCAGCCATGTTTACGAGTGACTTATAAGGAGAGACTGTATGTGGCACTACTGCTCCTGTCAATGTGAATTTATAGAGCGAGTGGTTGTACACACCTTTCCCACAAGGACATACACACATTCCTCTCCCGCATACCTGAGTGAATGACAGTGTTCAGCTGTTCATTTAATTGTAGTTTATACAGCCTGAGAGTATTTCACTATAAAGACCCTGAGTGTGTGACTGTGTGTGTGTGTCTGGAAGGCATGGGAAACACAGACTGTGAAGTAGTGGGTGACTTGACATTGTCCTGGTTGACTTTGAAGTTACTGGTATGGAGAGGACAGAATCAATTTGTTATGGCCTTATTTGACCACATTTCCCATTGGGGTGATTTGATGTGCATCCCCTGGGTGAGGTCAGGCATATAGTGAGTACTTGGTCAGTGGAGAGGTGTAGTAACCAACAGATGAATGAATATTTCAACACGTGTGATTACCCAGAAACACTGCTCTGCTCCTGCACATCCTTTGATGTTCTGCTGAATCCACATTTGCCAGAACTCATTATAAAATTGGCCAGGGAAGAGATAGAGAGGGGGGAAAGAGAGAAAGATAGAGAGGTGAGGGGGGGGTGAAGAGAGGATGGTCTTATTAACTTCTTCATTCTGGTTCCACTGAGAGAGTTCTTAGACAACTTTCCTCCAATTTCCTCCACTTAACGTCTGGAGCGGAGCAGCCTCTCTCTCTGATTTCCAGTGAACTTTGTCACACAATCTGATCCTGTCAATTCCCATCACATCCCCAATCCACGTCCAGGGCAGTATTCCATGCTAGCACTGAACTCTTCCCCTGGATACCATACTGGTTTTCCCTGTTTGTTCCCATCCCAGATCCCAGCCAGTGACGTCTCGTAAACAACCCCTGGTGGATGAGGTCATTAAGTATAGGGTATGGGGTTCTCCCCAGCGTTAGGCTTGACAAAATACTAAAACCTTCTCAGGAGACAGAGACACTGACCTAATTCAAGACCACAACCATTTAGCTCTGTTAAAGAATCTCAAGTAGAGTCAATTCAAAAAACACCAAACCATAACAAAACAAAACACCAAACCATAACAAAACAAAACACCAAACCATAACAAAACACCAAACCATAACAAAACACCAAACCATAACAAAACACCAAACCATAACAAAACACCAAACCATAATTTTTTGGTTGCGTGTTCTTGTTCTTCTAAATAACTGTCTGTGTTGTATTAGCCTTAGAGACGGTCGACACCTCTCTCCAAACGAGTGATGTTGTTAAAAGGCATAGACCAGTGACTAGGTACCAGCCAGCTCCAAATCTCTGTCAGACCAATTAGAGTGTGTCAGTAATCCTTGGCCTAGCCTGCGGATCACAACAAGGCAGCTAACAGACTTCTATGGACACGTAAGAATATTTTAACAAGCAGAGTCCTTTAGCCCTCTGTTCTATAGCCCTTATACTCCTTCCTCCCTTCTCATACCTGCCTGCTCTCATTAGGCCTGGATAGTTTGCTACCAGCTTTCGTCATAGTGACATATGGTATTATGCAAAGGAATTAGGGAGTTTGAGAGTAGATATTAATCTAGTTAAATTGTGAGTATTGTACACTGAGTGTACTAAACATTAGGAACACCTGCTCTTTCCATGACACAGACTGACCAGGTGAATCCAGGTGAAAGCTATGATCCCTTATTGATGTCACCTGCTATATACTCTCCGGTCAGTGTAGATGAAGGGGAGGAGACAGGTTAAGGAAGTATTTTTAAGCCTTGAGACAATTAAGACATGGATTGTGTATGTGTGCCAGTCAGTGCCAGTCAGTGTGAATGGGCAAGACAAAACTGCCTTTTGAACGGGGTATGGTAGTAGGTCCCAGGCACACCGGTTTGAGTGTTTCAAGAACTGCAACCCTGCTGGCATTCTCATGCTCAACCGTTTTCCATGTATCAAGAATGGTCCACCAGCCAAAGGGCATCCAGGCAACTTGACACAACTTTGGGAAGCATTGGAGTCGACATGGGCCTGCTTCTCTGTGGAACACCTTGGAGAGTCCATGCCCTGATGAACTGAGGCTGTTCTGAGGGCAGAAGGGGGCCAACTCAATATTAGGAAGGTGTTCCTAATGTTTTGTACACTCAGTGTAACTTTCTATATGTGTTGCATGTGGGTACTGAGTGTTGTGTTTGTGTGTGTCCACTGTTATGATAGATAGTGAGAAGACCATTGAGGTTCATTGTGATCCATTTTAAAGAATCCATTTCCCTCCTATTCCTGTCCATGACATTTGGCCAAAGGGGTGAGAGGGGAGTATGCACAGATTATATTACTATTTGCCACAGTATCATCCCACCAGACACACATAGACAATCAATCCCATGTCACCCCAGGCGTGGATTTACTTTACCTGCCATCTCAGTCCTGATTGGCCAGGACTCTCCATGTGATGGGGTGATGTCATACCCGGCGTCACCGGTACCAGGGGGTGACATAGAGGCTAAAGCATTCCACACGTGTCAATGTCACCAACCGCAACTCAAGTACCTGGGTTAGGGGAACCAGCGAGTAGACAATAATGTGCATTGTTTAAGGAGTGCTTTTAGAGGGCCTGGTGTGTGTGTGAAGCTGGGCCAGAAACTGTAACCCAACGCTACACCTCCTCACACTGCAGCTAGTGGAACGGCTTTATCGCCAGATCAGTTTTCATGGCTCATTCCCTGTGTGTGTGTGTGTGTGTGTGTGTGTGTGTGTGTGTGTGTGTGTGTGTGTGTGTGTGTGTGTGTGTGTGTGTGTGTGTGTGTGTGTGTGTAATAATGTGGTTTTCTATCTGTGAAGGAGTTACTTTACATTGAGAGATGGCTGCCAGTGTAATCCCCAGTGCAGTGCTTGGATTTGCGGTTGATATCTCATCTCTTTAAGTGGTGTGTTTGCATCACCCCACTCATGGCATCACACCATGTTTGGTAAACTGAGAAACAGGAATGTAAAGGACATACTAGGGATGTACTGATTCAGCCCCACCAACGGAATCGTGAAACCACACTTGATCGCAGCGGTGTAATATTCAACATATGCTCAGACAGTCACTGCCTGGTCCTTTTGGCGGTTGTATTAAGATGAGGATGCCTGTTTTGACATTAATTCATTCATTCATTTATTCAGTTAATTCATCCACTTATTCATTCATCCTTACACACATTACCTGGGTAGAAGGTGTGCTGGAATCAGATCTTCTTCCCAGTCAGTGGGCAAACAATTCTATGGTCTCCTCCTTGGTTTTATCTAATGGCATATGTGTGATTTCACATTCTATTTGTCTGCTCCTGGAAAGAGAACCCAGGGCAGTTCTGAAAAGACAGAGGAGATTCACCTCTGCCATCCTCCCTCTTTCACTCTCTCCTCGGATCCTCTCTCATATTCCCCTTGTTATCCCCTCATCCTTCACACCAAAGCTGATTCCCGTCACTACAGCAGAACAGCCTCAGGGATGATTGACAGACATAAGAAGTAAGTGTATGTCTGGCATAGCTGTTACAAATGACCTTTGGTGAGTGTGTGTGTGTGTGCTTGTTGATTGCGTGCCGTCTTGCTGCTGGGTCTTTGCAGATAAAGCCTGGTCTTGCTGAAGGCCACCTGTGGCAGGGCGATACACCAGCCAGCTCAGGGAGCTTCTCCAACCCTTAGGCACAAACCCAACACAATTAAAACAAGCAAAACAACAAGCGTGCAGAGAATAGGCAACAGGGGAGCCTGGCTGCCTTTCTCCTCGCAATTTATTATATCCTTCTGAATATGTCTGCACGGAGTGTTAATTGTAATTCAAATGAAATATGTATGATTTTGCCCTGTGGCTAGGTTGTTGGTTTGCTGTCTTTTCACCTTGGAGTTGTTTGTGTGTGGATGTGTTTGTGTTTGGGTTTGTGTGTATTCATTTGAAATGCTTGACGGCGCCCTCTCACCTGCCTTCGAAAACACCCCATAATTATGTTGTGCATTGTTTCAGGATTGCAAGACTCAATTAGATCAGTGTTCTCAGGAAGACAAGACAATCTTTCTAGGTTCTCTGACCTGGTACGTTTTAAATGTTATCCAGGGGCCAGAATACTGATCCTTACTGGGAAAGCAAAGAGTGGTGTTGTCACAATACCAGAATTTTGACTTATCGATACCAGGTTTAGTATCACGATATTCGATACCATCACGATAATTGACACCGACATGATACCATGGCAAAAAATGTTAGCCAAAGTCACAGAATGGCATTTAATCCAGACAGATCTTTTGAGTTCAGTATCATTACATTGGAAATGTTTTTGAATTTTGTACCATTCTAACTACACATTTGAATGGTAAATATCTTGATAAACTGGGTAAATCAAGATGTAGCCTAGGTGTTTTCACAATACAGGTGAATATGCATATTCAATAGAAGTGTGTGAATGCATTGAGTTATTGAGCTTGTTTTTGGCTGATTTCACGAGGCTACAGATGAAAAACTATCTGTTTACCGTCCATTTGGGACTACTTTTCTTGTACTGATCAACAACATTTGCATAGAATAAGAAATCTCTTATTTTATAAAAGTGTGCGCTGTCTCTTTAAGACCCATAAAGTCATTCACACACAAAGTCAGTTCGAGGATCAAAGATGATCTTGACTTGGAGAGACGTAAGGGGAGACGAAGTGAATGAATAACATTTTTGGTGACAATCATCTTTGTAAGCAGTAAAATGTTGTGTTGTGGTACTAGGGTAGTGAATTGGCTTCAGCTGTTAGCTAACAAGGACAGTTAGCCTTCAAAGCTGGACGTTACCGGTATCTTCTTGTATTCTAGTGTTCTAGCCTGTTCTGGATATTGTTTTGGGAACAGTAATTAGCCGTTTCAACATTTCTACATGCCGTGTTGCGTTATTCAAGAGGGTTAACTTCTGTGCAGCATAAGTGATGATGCAGCCCAGACTCCCAGTGAGTTCAGTGGTTCCTCATGTCAGGCTAGATCTAGCAAGAAGTAAGCAGAGCAGGGCATGGTGCTCTCACACTATAAGGGGACATCAGCTACACTGAAAGACGGACTTGATCCTCTCTCAATCAGTAGACGACATGAGACACATTTGAGAGAAGTACCGAAAGTAACAAAAAGTATAGTACCAAGTATCAAGAATGTGCCAGCGTTTCGGGTATACCATGCAACACTAGGAAAGAGTACTGTACCACTTGGCCCTCTGTTCCATCTTACTTCCCGAAGGCCCTACTGATGAAGTGGAGAGTGTAGAGGTTATCGATCTTCCCATAGATCAGCCTCTTGTTTCCCTCTACCTACAACCTAATGGGGGATATGGGGTGCTGTGTGTGTGTGTGTGTGTGTGTGTGTGTGTGTGTGTGTGCGCGCGCATGCGTGCGATTCAGGGTGAGGCTGACTGGAAGTAGCCGTTGGTCGATCTGCGTGCCCTCTTTCAGTGAAATTCCCAGCAACACCCTTCCAATGAGTAATCATAGCATCTCTGTTGTATATCATCACTATTTGTTGTACATTTTTACTATTTTCTACATTCTAGAATAACAGTGAAGATATCAAAACTATGAAATAACACATTTTACCTTTATTTAACCAGCCAAGTCAGTAAAGAACAAATTCTTATTTTCAATGACGGCCTAGGAACAGTGGGTTAACTGCCTGTTCAGGGGCAGAACGACCGATTTGTACCTTGTCAGCTCGGGGGTTTGAACTTGCAACCTTCCGGTTACTAGTCCAACGCTCTAACCACTAGGCTACCCTGCCGCCCCATATGGCATCATGTAGTAACCAAAAAAGTGTTAAACAAATCAAAATATATTTTATATTTGATATTCTTCAAGGTAGCCACCCTTTGCCTTCATGACAGTTTTGCACACTCTTGGAATTCTCTCAAACAGCTGCATGAGGTAGTCACCTGGAATGCATTTCAATTAACAGGTGTGCCTTGTTAAAAGTACATTTGTGGATAGGTCAGTCAATCCGGGAAATGTAATGATCTTTGAAAGTTTCTTCAAGCGCAGTCACAAAAACCATCAAGCAAACTGTCTCTCATGAGGACCCGCCACAGGAAAGGCAGACCCAGAGTTACCTCTGCTGCAGAGGGTAAGTTCATTAGAGTTAACCTCACCTCAGATTGCAGTCCAAATAAATTCTTCACAGAGTTCAAGTAACAAACATATCTCAACATCAACTGTTTAGAGGCCTTCATGGCTGAATTGCTGCCAAGAAACCACTACTAAAGGACACTAATAATAAGAAGAGACTTGCTTGGGCCAAGAAACACAAGTAATGGACATTAGACAGGTGGAAATCTGTCCTTTGTTCTGACGAGTCCAAATTTACGATTTTTGATTCCAACCACCATGTCTTTCTGAGACGCAGAGTAGGTGAATGGATGATTTCCACATGTGTAGTTCCCACCGTGAAGCATGGAGGAGGAGGTGTGATGGTGTGGGGGTGCTTTGCTGGTGACACTAAGTGATTTATTTAAAATTCAAGGCACAATTAACCAGCATGGCTACCACAACATTCTGCAGCGATAAGCCATCCAATCTGGTTTGCGCTTAGTGGGACTATCATTTGTTTTTCAACAGGACAATAACCCAACACACCTCCAGGCTATGTAAGGGCTATTTGACCAAGAAGGAGAGTGAAGGAAAAGCGGCCAGCAAGTGCTCAGCATATGTGGGAACTCCTTCAAGACTGTTGGAAAAGCATTCCAGGTGAAGCTGGTTGAGAGAATGCCAAGAGTGTTTAACACTTTTTTTGGTTACTACATGATTCCATGTGTTATTTCATAGTTTTGATGTCTTCACTATTATTCTACCACGTAGAAGATAATATAAATGAAGAAAAACCCATGAATGAGAAGGTGTCTCCAAACGTTTGACTGGTACTATAGGTATGTATGTGGCGGAACTGTTGGTTGTGTGATTTAAGCAGTGTGCCTGCTCCTCTCTCCACAGTCTCTGTAGGGAAATGTGTTGCAGCTTCTCTGGTGTTGGTCTGTGAGTTAGGACTACAGCATCATATCCCAATTAAAGCTTGATAAACGGTTTAACTCCCCAGTCAGGGCCACTGCAGGCACTGTAAGCCGGTCTGCATACTACAGTAGGTTCAGTTTGCTCCTAGCAGAACTCAACTAGGCTCAGTGAACGTATGTGCCTCGCATACTCCCCTGGCCTTCGCTTGAGAAACTAGAAGAAAGCGACAATAGTACTGTTTTTGCCGTGGAGATCTTAGTAGGGCAATTTCACATCTAACTGAAATGTTTGGTGAAGTATTTCTCAAGTGGAAAAAAATTGCATGAAAACGAGTCGTCTCTCGTTGAACGACAACAAAAACGTAATCAAAGAATCCCTACTGTTGACCAATCACTGACGAAGGGGCGTAGACTTCGGCTACTGAACTACGGCTTACATCTTGCCAAAAAGAATTAACTAAATGTTGTCGTCATATGCTGTATGCACGAACTGTTTCGGATGGGAAGCATGCGGGCGACTTAATGGCATCTGCATACTGGATTTGGTTTGCTCCTAGCAGACCTCGGCTTCGCACACTCCCTTAAAATATATTTCCTTGAAAAAGCGGCAATAGTACTGTTTGTCAATTTTTGTATTTCTTTTTTACCCCTTTTTCTCCCCAATTTCGTGGTGTCCAATTGTTGTAGCAGCTACTATCTTGTGTCATCGCTACAACTCCCGTACGGGCTCGGGAGAGACAAAGGTTGAAAGTCATGCATCCTCCAATACACAACCCAACCTAGCCGCATTGCTTCTTAACACAGCGCGCATCCAACCCAGAAGCACCAATGTGTCGGAGGAAACGTGCACCTGGTAACGTGCACCTGGTAACCTTGGTTAGCACGCACTGCGCCCGGCCCGCCGCAGGAGTCGCTGGTGTGCAATGAGACAAGGACATCCCTACCAACCAAGCCCTCCCTAACCCGGATGACGCTAGGCCAATTGTGCGTCGCCCAACGGACCCCCGGTCGCGGTCAGTTACGACAGAGCCTGGGCGCGAACTCAGGGTCTCTGATGGAACAGCTGGCGCTGCAGTACAGCGCCCTTAACCACTGCTCCACCCGGGAGGCCTGTTTGTCCATCTTGCGACGCCATAGCCAGTATACACTTCTTCAAAATAGTCTGAATTAATCTAAGATAACTCTGGAAATCTGTCATTAATTTTTGATGTTCTTGCTGAGGAGATCATAGTCGCACAATTTCACATTTAACTAAGAGGTTTGGTGCCATATTTCTCATAACACAGTATATGCGCAAACTGGGAAGCTTGCGGACGCCTTAATTCAGCATTGTGTGAACCACTCTTAGCCACATGAAAGAGCAGCCAAATCACAACTTCCTGCTCCCAACAGGCAGTAAAACTGGCGAAATACCACCCACAAATGGCTGCAGTTACTGGACATTATTACCCCCCTGCTCTTCCCCCTCCAACCTCTCCCCCTCTCTCTCTCTTAGATCATCTGTTTTTTTTTCTATCCTCTCAAATTCATTTTCCATTGCATAGCCCTTCACAGTTTTCACAAAAATACAGTATAGATACACACCACACAGAGAATCACACACTACACACACTTAGTTCAGCACTTAAACCCTTTAATGCCAAAGTGGATCTGGTGAAACAGTAAGCATACCTACAGTATAACCTGTACAAATCTCCATCATCAGTAGAAACAGTGAAGCAAATTAGCTAAATCTGGAGAGATGAGGGATGGAAGGATAGAAGGACTGGGGGATGGAGGGAGGCAGGAACACAGAGCTCAGTGAGGAGACTTTGTCTCATGTCCCCTGAGGGAGGGAGGCAGCAACACAGACCTCAGTGAGGAGACTTTGTCTCATGGCCCCTGAGGGAGGGAGGCAGTAACACAGACCTCAGTGAGGAGACTTTGTCTCATGTCCCCTGAGGGAGGGAGGCAGGAACACAGAGCTCAGTGAGGAGACTTTGTCTCTTGTCCCCTGAGTGAAGGAGGCAGCAACACAGACCTCAGTGAGGAGACTTTGTCTCATGACCCCTGAGGGAGGGAGGCAGTAACACAGAGCTCAGTGAGGATACTTTTGTGTGTGTGTGTGTGTGTGTGTGTGTGTGTGTGTGTGTGTGTGTGTGTGTGTGTGTGTGTGTGATGATACTCAGAGTAGGGATCCAGGCTGAGAGTGTGTGTTGTGGTCTTGGTGGACTGGAGTCCACACTCCTTCTCCACTCATAATACATTTTTTGAAAGAGCAGAGAACAGAGCTTTACCCCTTCATTCTGCCCACTGCCTGTCCGGCTGCCTGTCCCGCTGCCCGCTGCCTGTCCCGCTGCCCGCTGCCTGCCCGCTGCCTGTCCCGCTGCCCGCTGCCTGTCCCACTGCCCGCTGCCTGTCCCGCTGCCCACTGCTTGTCCCGCTGCCTGTCCCGCTGCCTACTGCCTGCCTGCCCAGCTCCCAATCTGCCAGCCTCTGCAGCTTTGCACCACTTAACCAGTAGAATGCTAATGTGTTATTCCTTAAATAAATAAATATCCCCTGATATATATATATATAAAATAAATAATTTAGTAGGGAGGGTTGAACCCCATGACAGACCATGGGAACACTTCAAAGCCTTCTTTAATGAAACACACTGGACCAGCAGTGTTCTCTTCCTCTCTCTCTCAGAGATCCAGAGATATTCTGTTACAGTCAGCAGACCAAAGGGCATCGCTGCGTTACTGTGCCGACAGCAGGATCAAAGACTTTGATGCAGGCTTCTGACAAACAGTAGTTGATTAATAGCTAGACCCGGCCGCTTCGCAAGAGAGAATCGCCCATAATCGCTTTAGCTGTGTTCAATATGATCAAATTCCTTCAGCAGGGTCGTAGATGTTTCAAAGTAAACCTCTCTCTCTCTCTCTCTCTCTCTCTCTCTCTCTCTCTCTCTCTCTCTCTCTCTCTCTCTCTCTCTCTCTCTCAATTTTAATTTAAATTCAATTTATCTCTTATCTACATAGAGAAAGAGCCTTGGAAACGCTAATATAGTCCATATTGAAAACGGCATTAATAGCATTCGATTTTCCCTCTTATATTATAGCTCAGAACATACTGATATCATACTCTCACAGCTGTAAACCAATTGTTGTTTTCCTAGTGGAGGTTTTAGGGAAGATGTTTTTACTAAGATATGCCAAAGAAAGGCCTCTGTTCGTCAACTCGGCTCACTGCTGTGTTTTGCCTCCTGGGACTCTGGGCCCTTAAACAATACAGAAACGCTGTGTCTGCCCCATGACAATGTGTGTAAATTAGAATGTCAGACAGGATTACAGTCGGTACAATCACCGGCACAGCAATGATAATGCACTGTGTCTAATTACTGTAAACTTACTGCTGCTGCTGAAGGGAACAACTGCTGAGACTGATATGTACTGTAGGTACTGCTGGATGTGTGCATTAGTGGCTCAGTGTGGCTTCCTAATCATTGGAGATATGTATAGCTAGTGTGTGTATTGTATGTGTGTAAGAGATTTGTGTGTGTGTGATTAATATAGTCTCCACGTAGTTTCTAATTCCCCAGACTCTAATAAGCTAGTTCTTCTGATACATGCTTCCTCAGAGTGCTACAGTTTTGTGTGTTAAAAGGGGTAGGCCCAGGCCTATGGGCGATGGGTAGTGCTGTGGTCATATCCAAGTGGGAAGGTGGTATTTGCCACATACGACTGGGAAATATCCGCTTGAATGCTCCTCCAACTGGTAATTACTAGTGGGAAACTCGTCTATCATCCATGAGCTCCGACTTCTCCCACATGCTGACCTCTGACGTCACTTACTTTGGAAATTACCTTGATAACAGCATTTCCAAGACATTATTTATAAAAGCAATCTATTCATATCTTTTTTTAACACTATCATTTGTTTACAAGCATTTGATAGCTGTAATTTTAGTTTATGGTTGACGCAGCTTGTTGGCCATTATTTGTCAATTAGCCAGTGGGTTCAAAGCACGTGAACTTCACAACTGGTAATGACCACCTTCCCACTTGGTTATGAATGCAGCATTAGGTTCAGGGTGGATAAGGCTGAGGAATTAATTCATGTGACAGAGTGATGTTTGGGACATGACATGAGCTACTCATTGTGCTTGTGGCCAGGGATTGCTCCAACATACATGCAATGTACATCTCATGTCATATTTCCTCTTTTCTCAGGATCTCGTCTTCGTCAGGATGACTCCCCTCCCCGGATAGTGGAGCACCCTTCTGACCTCATTGTGTCCAAGGGGGAGCCAGCCACCCTCAACTGCAAGGCGGAGGGGCGTCCTGCCCCCACGGTGGAGTGGTACAAGGACGGGGAGCGTGTGGAGACGGACCGGGACAACCCCCGTTCCCACCGCATGCTGCTGCCCAGCGGCTCCCTCTTCTTCCTACGTATCGTCCACGGCCGACGCAGCAAGCCAGACGACGGCAGCTATGTGTGTGTGGCCCGTAACTACCTGGGCCAGGCCGTCAGCCACAACGCCTCACTGGAGGTAGCCAGTAAGTAATGCTCTCTGTCTGTCTCGGTGGTGGTGGTGGGTCAAAGCCGTGTGGGTTGTTGTATCAACTACTAGCAACAAAGTAGGCATGCTGACGATCGCTATTTGCTTTATATCAAAGGATGTAGATGGAATATGTAGATGTAAGTGATGGCTATCACTGCTTTATAACACTGAAGTCAGTGTTGTTAATAATTACAGAAATCAGTCATTCATTAGATGTCTGGATACGACAATCTCTTAAAGGAGAAGTTTACTCAAAATCCATAAAACTCCCAAGTGATTCCATACATTATAACTAGATCAGTGGAGTTTGCCCCCCCCCCCCCACACCCTCCTCCATGTAGTGATGTACTGAAACAGCTGAAAAATAGATCACGTGACTCGTGATGTTGCTGGATGCAGGCCCCACTCTGCACGTTGCCAGTGAATTCATTATTCAGAAATCCACGATGTGTGGCCAAATTCATTGTTTTATTGAAAGTGTGTGGCCAAAGAAGCTATTTTTGTTAAAAGTACTATTGGTTTTGAGTCAGGAAATGTGTACTTTTCCACTTAAAAGATTTGGCATTATTTTATGTAGCCGACTGCCACAGCAGCGGAGATATGCGCTCTCAGGAATCCCTTCTTTGTAGAAACTGCACATTATGCCCTTATTCACAGATGCGTGTTTTTTGGGGTGGCGAAGTAAAGACAGCATTACACATTAGATATAAAAAATAAACAACAACCTAGAAATATGTCTAATGACAAAATATTTGCAAGTGAAGAAAAAGACTGCTGGAGGGGCGCCGATGGTGTCGTCAAACTGTATTTATTCAGACTAAGAATTGAGGCAAATTGAGCTTCAGGTGGCCTCTGCCCCTCTAGCCACTGAAGCCACAGCAAGATCTGGTAACAGTAGCTCCCTAGGATCGACACAGACTGGTGGTGCAGTTGGGGCAATTGCGCTCCAATTCCACGAATGAGGAATGTTTGTGCTGCAGAGAATTCAAATAAGTGACTACAATTCTTACAGAAATCTGGGAACGCAATGATGATGAGAGCAGTTAGTCTGCTTTTGCGACCACAGAGATTTATCTGCCCACATCAACGGTCCTAAAAAAAATAAATGGTGACGCACCCCTGTTCCAGCTGGGCCAAATGGACAGTTATCTAACGAGTAAGTATCTAAACTTTTCTTTACTGAGTGATCGCTTATCATCAACCTCTATGAGCGGGACCGTTAGTGAGTTTATTTTTTCACATTAGCCCCAAACACTATTTAACCATCACAATGTTTTTGGTGTATTCTATTCTGCAATATAAGGTGACACAATGTGGGACCGAACACCAGCTTGCTCTTGCTGCCAACTCTTTATCCACTTTTTGTAACTAACTTTATCTGCGATATGCCTAACTCTTATCATCTTTTTCACCAGCTCCTTCTCTCGCCCCCAAAAAATGTAATCTGTGAGATCAAGCTCCGTGTAAGGGCACGTCTCTTAATCATGAATTTACTGGCAATGGAACAGAGCAAGGCCTGCATCCAGCAATGACACAAGTCATGTGAGAGAGAGAGAGAGAGAACTCCACTAAACTAGTTTCAATGTATGGAATCACTTGGTAGTTTCTGGATTTTGGGCAAACTTCTCCTTTAAAGGAGGATGTTCAAGGTCACCAACCACAGGACCAAACGAGCCCAGTCAAGAGCCTTGGACCAGAATAGACCGTGAAGTCATGTTCTCTGACAGTCTGAGGGTGATGACAGGTCTAGCTCTCACTCACTCTCTCTCTCACTCTCTCTATCTTAGCCTTTGAAGAACACTGTGTTATGTCTTTGGGGGCAACTAAGGTGACTACAGCCCTGCCAGACAGAGAGACAGCTTGAAATGCCAAGGTTTTTACGAGGCTGCATCTGAGCCTGCATAGACTTTACCTGGAGACACTTCAATGACACTAATAACTCAAATGGCCCCTTACCGGACAGTTTGAACTATCTGCAGAGCATGGCAGTCTACCAACCTGCCTAGACAGTTTATTTAGGCTGTTTATCCTTTTATCATTGTTGTTTATTTTCTTCCCTCCTAACGTGGGGTCAAACAAGGTGAAACACTAGTTTGCACTGTTGTAAAGTCCTAATATATATATTCTCTCTATAGTAAATGTGAAATACACTGATTAATACAAAACATTAAGAACACCTGCTCTGACCAGGATAATCCAGGTGAGAGCTATGATCCCTTATTCATGTCACTTGTTAAATTCAATTCAGTCAGTGTAGATGAAGGGGAAGACACAGGTTAAAGAAGGATTTTTAAGCCTTCAATTGAGACATGGA
The DNA here is from genome assembly GCF_045791955.1 of Oncorhynchus clarkii lewisi. NCBI lineage: Eukaryota > Metazoa > Chordata > Actinopteri > Salmoniformes > Salmonidae > Oncorhynchus > Oncorhynchus clarkii. The sequence goes on from NC_092156.1 coordinate 40,441,184, forward strand.
TTGTGTATGTGTGCCATTTAGAGGGTGAATGGGCCAGACACTAAATGTAAGTGCCTTTGAATGGGGTATGGAAGTAGGTGCCAGGCGTGCCGGTTTGTGTCAAGAACTGTAATGCTGCTTGGTTTTTTATGCTCAACAGTTTCCCGTGTGTATCAAGAATGGTCCACCCCCCAAAGGACATCCAGCCAACTTGACACAACTGTGGGAAGCATTGTAGTCAACATGGGCCAGCTTCTCTGTGGAATGCTTACGACGCCTTGTAGAGTCCATGCCCCCAACGAATTGAGGCTGTTCTGAGGGCAGAAATGTGGGGTGCAACTCAATATTAGGAAGGTGTTCCTAATGTTTTGTACACTCATTGTATGGTCTAATTAGCAGTAATTTTGCCGTTAAAATGATTTTCTATCTAGTTCGATCCTCTCTTCTGACTTCATAACTACCTGTACAACCCCAGGGAGAGAGAGCAGTGATCCTCTCTTCTGACTTCATAACTGCCTGTACAACCCCAGGGAGAGAGAGCAGTGATCCTCCTGGGTGTATTTCAGCCTTATTACCAACTCCCTTTCCAACATTGAAACAACAGCTTCATCTTGGATTCTGCGTTAAGTGCTAGGCTTTTTTCTCTTATTAGTCCTTGCTTATGGGCGTGTAGTGATAATCCTTGTTTCAACCATTTCTGGATGTCTAACAGGTAGGGAGGGCAAAGTCAGGGTTTAGCGAAATGTAAATCCATAGAATAGTCCTTTGGAGTAAGGATTGTTGACATACAGTTGTGGCCAAATATATTGACACCCGTGCACTTTTCTTTAATAACTCCCTATCTCTTATCAAATAAGTTACACAAATAAATAAATACATATTGGTCTCCACATCTTATTGGATTTCAACATTGCAGAACCAATTGCATTTTTGTAAATGTACGTTTACAATTTGAATTGAGAACATAGAGACGAAAGGCATGGACAACATTATTTTCACCCTGGAGCTAGTACTTGGTTGCGGAGTCTTTGGCCAAGAGAACTGCCAACACATGCTTCTTGTAGCCATCAACGAGCTTTCTGCACCTTTCTACTGTCAATTTGGCCTAGTCTTCAGCAGCAAACCGATCTAATGCTGATCTAATTTCATTCTGATCTAATCCAATTCTTCAATGTTTGAGGGGTGCCCGACTGCTGTTTCCAGCTCTCGCCTTCAGTTATGGGTGTGATTCAGATCTAGACTCTTCGCTGGCCACTCCAGAACACTCCGATGTTTCTTCAAGAACCATTCCAGGGTGCTTTTGATGCGTGTTTGGGTGACCCACAACCTTCACCAGAGATGCAGTTTTTGGACACTGGGTTGAACATCGCATTCCAAAACACCTTGATAATAGAGATTCATTTACATGTTGGGATATTGTATCGTATAGTTTTTGACAATATCGCAACGTTTATTTGTGTTGGCTGTACCTGCACCAAAAGTCCAGTATTTCTTTTGTCAAAGCTTGTTTTCCGTCTTCTTTTTAAATAGGGAGCCAATTTGTTTCACCACTTTTACTTCCATTTCTCATGTCTCTCTTGTCCCTCTGCAGCAGACACAGTATGGTGAGCAATATGTTTGGACCATGGAATCTCAATAAATCACAGATAGAATTGTAGGAATCGTGTGAATCGCAATACATATCGTATTGGCACTTAAGTGTCATGATAATATCGTATTGTGAGGTCCCAGGCAATTTCCAGCCTTACTTGATCATCTGCTGATGTTATGTCTTGAACACATTCAAGGCCCCCAGTAGCAGAGGCAGCAGAGCAACCCCACAGCAATATCAAACCTCCCCAATGTTTGATTGAAGGGAGGATGTTATTTTCTTTGAATGTTTCATTTGGTTGTTGGTAAACACAGGAAGACGCCGCTGCTGAAGGAGACTCAAGAAACCCTGATTGAACTTCTCGAAAAAACCACCTAAACAAGCCTTCATTCTGTGGAAAATGTTCTGTGGACTAATGAAACAAAATTAGAGCTCTTTGGCAACGTGTGCAAGGCATGATGTTTTGTTTTGAAGTCAAATATTCAACCCATTGTCCAAAAACCTATGGCAAGATCTGAAAAGAGCAGTTGGTGGAGGGCACGCCTCAAACATTGAAGAAACATTGAAGAAGCATTTTGATGCTAAAAAGTGGGCCAAATTGCCAGTAGAAAGGTACAACAAGCTTATTGATGGATACAATAAGCATTTGTCTGCAGTTATCTTGGCCAAAGGCTGTGAAATCAAATACTAGCTCCGGGGTGAAAATAATTTTCTAAAATAAAATGGTCAACTTAAGTTTACAAAAATGTAATTGGTTGTGCAATGCTGAAAATCCAATAACAAGGTGTGGTGACAAAAAGTTTACTTGAATATTTATTTTAATAGCGTGACGTTTCAAAACTGCAAATTTTAGAGCGGCCATTTCAGCTCATGAAAAATGGGACAAAAACGTATACAAATGTCAAATATATGTCAATGATCTTTCCTCCAAAGGACTATTCTATGGAGGGCTTCACATGTCAGGGCAGGCATAACCACTCATCTAGCGAATAGCTGGGTTGATGTGGTGCTGTAACAATGTTTATACAGTATGTAATGTTACAATGCTTTGTGATCAGCGCAGGGTTTGGACTGTGCCTGGCCTGGACATAGCTGTTGTTCACTGTTTCCAGACAGTGTAGTTTAGGACTTGTTTATGCTTAGTTTGTTAATGCACCAACTTGTTTTGTGGAAACTCTGCCAGAGTAATTCTACGTACTCTCTCAGATCTCTTGTTGAGGCTTATTTATCCTCTTATTCTTAAACTGACCCAAGAACCAAGGTTATTCTGTGCATCTGAAAAAACACTATACAGTCCATGTTTTACAGCCACATAAAAAGACATACAATAAACTGTCAAATCCTACACTCAGGATGTCAGATAAAGTTCTCTGTTTTGGATGTTCTATTTCACAGAATATGTTTCTCTCACATGCAACATGAAATTCTCTCACACACGGATGCTTATACACACGCACGCCTACTGACACACACACAACCACACTCCTACTCGCACACATTCACACTATGGCTATTGTCCCAGCCCTCCTGTTGAGTAAAAGGAATGTGTTTTTATCTAAGCTAATTTTGCACAACCAGAGCTTAATAGTAATGTCAGTGAATCCAGTTACACATTTATGCACATATTGGATCTTTGTACGAGGGGAGCGGTCAGGTGACCTGCTGTAGTTGCATGCGATCTTCCCATATAGACTGACACTGACCTACTTCAATAGCTCTCTGTTACTCCTGTCTTCTAGGCCTCTGCTCTCCCTCTGTCCCCTTGCCCCCTGTCCCCACCCCCCAGCACCTAGGCCTCTGTCACGCCACCCTCCCCACTCATCTTCTCCTTCCTAGTTTAGCCACCACCTTTAACCTGATGCCTTAAAGGGAATGTTTTTTGCATCATCATGATGATGTGGCCAGTGACACTTTGCTTCTTGAATGTCCAATATCTTGAAATCTTTTTGTTTTTTTTGTCGATGATGAAAAAAAAAAAGAGTACATTTTTGGAGTGGGTTTTCTGTTTAAGTAGAGCCGTACCCGGCTCTCTGTGTCACTCTTTTCAAACCCCTTTCCAGTGAAGGTCATTTGTTTACTTTGATTATTTGCCTTTGATTAACTTTTTTTACAGCATCATTCATTACTTCAGTCAGTCCCCCCGATGTATTCAGATCACTTCTTGCTGTGGGGTCCCCTCACAGTCAAGGGAAAAGGCTAGAGATCCCAGGAGAACATGCTCCCGTTAGGCTCCCACAGCGTGTCTCAGCATGTGTCCTGGGCCTCTCAGGGCTGAGCACGTCCTCCCTGTCCCAGAGCCGTATCCATAACAAGTCTTACTGAGGGGTCACGGGTAGGTTGGGACTGTCAGAGGGCCCAGGGGTACGGTTTTTGAGATGTGACAAATGCATAATATGCCATGACTTGTGGAAATGTGGTATCAATTCACACAAACATGTCTGCTTCACATCCCTATGGTAAAAACTCCAAAAAGGTTGGTGGACTTTTACTATAGGACCCACCTGCCATCCACAACAGCTGTGTGTGTGTGTGTTTGTGTGTCTAGTAGTGCACCAGTTTAGACTAAGGGTTTCTGTATTGCTAACAGGTGCCAGTGTTATTCTGTCAGAGTCTGCCCAGTGTGAGGGGTAAGCCCGTTGTGTTGCCCGTTAGACACGCTTTCACCCCATTGTCCCCCCGTGAGGACTTTGTCCGCCTGCATGTCCAAAATACACATCAACCAAAAGTGTGTTTTTTTATGGCCCTGGGGAGGGTGGTGGAATGAGCAGGGGCAGGGGGCAGAGGTTAGAGGTCAGGGGTGTCACAAAAGAACATTGTGACTTTCTTTTCATCCTTGGTGACTATAAAGGAGGGGTAGGGGTGGTGAAGGGGACAAAGGCACTGATTCTGGCAGCAGGCAGGAAGGACAGAGAAGAGAGGGAAGCACTGATAACAGAGGACAGCAGAGATGGTGTGTTCCTCTCCTTCCTGGTGACAGGGATTAACGACAGTGGGCATGCCCTAACACCCCGTCCCTGCCTCAGTCACACTGGGTATCCATCTATCACCCAGCAACTTCCTGTGTCCGATCCGCTGACTCACTCTGAGGAGGTCTACTGCTGCCCAACACCAAACCTGTCTTTCTTTATGCTATTTGTCCACCTGGGGAGTTTATTTTGGGATGTTGAGGTTTAAAGTTGAGCTAGAACAGAGGGACAGCTTGTAGAATCTCAACTGAGTTATTTCCTACTGATTCAACTCAAAGGGGTCCAACTGACGCAGGGGTCATCCACGGGTCAGTTCAGGGTCCAGGGGTCTCCCATATGCGGTGGAACAGAGCCCCCTCTGTCTGATACTCCTGAGTTTGGGCTATAAGAGAGTCAACATGTGTTAGCCTAATGTGGTCTAAATCATATAACATTTTATTTGTCACATGTGCCAAATACAACAGGTGTTGACTTTACCATGAAATGCTTACTTCCCAACAATGCAGAATTAAAAAGTAAGAAAAAAAAGGAAATAGTAACACAATGAAATAGCAATAACAAAGTTATATACATGAGTACTGGTACCGAGTGTACAGTGCAGGGGTAGTTGTAGTTGTAGTTGAGGTAATACAGTATCTACAGTTGAAGTCGGAAGTTTACATGCACTTAGGTTGGAGTCATTAAAACACGTTTTTCAACCACTCCACAAATTTCTTCTTAACAAACTATAGTTTTGGCAAGATGGGTAGGACTTTTCTATTCTATCTACTTTTTGCATGACACAAGTAATCTTTACAACAATTGTTTACAGACAGATTATGTCACTTATAATTCACTATCATAATTCCAGTGGGTCAGAAGTTTACATACACTAAATTGACTGTGCCTTTAAACAGCTTGGGAAATTCCAGAAAATGATGTCATGGCTTTAGAAGCTTCTGATTGAGTCATTTGAGTCAATTGGAGGTGTACCTGTGGATGTATTTCAAGGTCTACCTTCAAACTCAGTGCCTCTTTGCTTGACATCATGGGAAAATCAACAGAAATCAGCCAAGACCTCTAGTTCGTCCTTGGGAGCAATTTCCAAACGCCTGAAGGTACCACGTTTATCTGTACAAACAATAGTCCGCAAGTATAAACACCATGGGACCACGCAGCCATCATACCGCTCAGGAAGGAGACGAGTTCTGTCTCCTAGAGATTAACATACTTTGGTGCGAAAAAGTGCAAATCAATCCTAGAACAACAGCAAAGGACCTTGTGAAGATGCTGGAGGAAACAGGTACAAAAGTATCTATATCCACAGTAAAACGAGTCCTATAGACATAACCTGAAAGGCCTCTCAGCAAGGAAGAAGCCACGGCTCCAAAACCGCCATAAAAAAGCCAGACTACGGTTTGCAACTGCACATGGGGACAAAGATTGTACATTTTGGAGAAATGTCCTCTGGTCTGATGAAACAAAAATAGAACTGTTTGGCCATAATGACCATCGTTATGTTTGGAGAAAAAAGGGGGAGGTTTGCAAGCTGAAGAACACCATCCCAACCATGATGCACGGGGGTGGCAACATCATGGTGTGGGGGTGCTTTACTGCAAGAGGGTCTGGTGCACTTCACAAAATAGATGGCATCATGAGGAAGGAAAATTACGTGGATATATTGAAGCAACATCTCAAGACATCAGTCAGTGTGTGTGTGTGTGTGTGTGTGTGTGTGTGTGTGTGTGTGTGTGTGTGTGTGTGTGTGTGTGTGTGTGTGTGTGTGTGTGTGTGTGTGTGTGTGTGTGTGTGTGTGTGTGTGTGTGTGTGTGTGTGTGTGTGTGTGTGTGTGTGTGTGTGTGGTATATGTGAGTGTGTGGGTAGAGTCCATTGAGTGTTCATAGAGCCAGTGCAAGAGAGTCAGAACTAAAAAAAGGGGCAGCATTGCAAATAGTCCAGGTGGCCATTTGATTAAATGTTCAGCAGTCTTATGGCTTTGGGGTAGAAGCTGTTCAGGAGCCTTTTGGTCCCAGACTTGGCGCTCCGGTAGCGCTTGCCATGTGGTAGCAGAGAGAACAGTCCATGACTTGGGTGGTTGGAGTTTGATGTACTGGGCTGTATGCACTACCCTCTGTGGCGCCTTATGGTCGGATGCCAAGCAGTTGCCATAACAAGCGGTGATGCAGCCAGTCAAGGTGCTCTCAATGGTGCAGCAGTAGCACTTTGTGATGATCTGAGGGCCCATGCCAGTGAAATGCTTACTTTTGAGCCCCTAACCGACAATGCAGTTTTAAAAAATACGGATACGAATAAGAAATAAAAGTAACAAGTAATTAAAGAGCAGCAGTAAAATAACAATAGCGAGACGATATACAGAGTCAATGTGCGGGGGCACTGGTCAGTTGAGGTAATATGTACAGGAAGGTAGAGTTATTAAAGTGACTATGCATAGATGATAACAACAGAGAGTAGCAGCGGTGTAAAGGGGGAGAGGAGCGAGGGGGAGGGGCAATGCAAATAGTCTGGGTAGCCATTTGATTAGGTGTTCAGGAGTCTTATGGCTTGGGGGTAGAAGATGTTTAAAAGCCTCTTGGACCTAGACTTGGTGCTCTGGTACCACTTGCCATGCAGTAGCAGAGAAAACAGTCTATGACTAGGGTGGCTGGAGTCTTTGACAATTTTAGGGCCTTCCTCTGACACCGTCTGGTATAGAGGTCCTGGATGGAAGGAAGCTTGGCCCCAGTGAAGTACTGGGCCGTTCGCACTACCCTCCGTAGTGCCTTGCGGTCGGATGCTGAGCAGTTGCCATACCAGGCAGTGATGCAACCAGTCAGGATGCTCTCGATGGTGCAGCTGTAGAACCTTTTGAGGATCTGAGGACCCATGCCAAAACTTTTCAGTCTCCCTCGGGGGAATAGGCTTTGTCGTGCCCCCTTCACGACCATCTCGGTGTGCTTGTAGTCCACAATCATCTCCTTTGTCTTGAGTATGTTGAGGGAGAGGTTGTTGTCCTGGCACGACACGGCCAGGTCTCTGACCTCTTCCCTTTAGGCTGTCTCGTCGTTGTCGGTGATCAGGCCTACCACTGTTGTGTCATCGGCAAACTTAATGATTGTGTTGAAGTCATGACTGGCTGTGCAGTCATGAGTGAGCAGGGAGTACAGGAGGGAACTGAGAACGCGCCCCTGTGTTGAGGATCAGCATGGCGGATTTGTTGTTACCTACCCTTACCACCTGGGGGCAGTCTCTCAGGAAGTCCAGCATCCAGTTGCAGAGGGAGGTGTTTAGTCCCAGGGTCCTTGGCTTATTGATGAACTTTGAGGGCACTATGGTGTTGAATGCTGAGCTGTAGTCAATGAATAGCATTCTCACATAGGTGTTCCTTTTGTCCATCTGTGAAAGAGCACTGTGGAGTGCAATAGAGATTGCATCATCTGTGGATATGTTGGGGCGGTATGCAAATTGGAGTGGGTCTAGGGTTTCTGGGATAGTGGTGTTTGTGAGCCATGCCCAGCCTTTCAAAGCACTTCATGGCTACAGACATGAGTGCTACAGGTCGGTAGTCATTTAGGCAGTTTACCTTAGTGTTTCTGGGCACAGGCACTATGGTGGTCTGCATAAAGAGAAGATGAAGTGGAGATTACGCAATAATTGCAACGGAGGACACCAAGTGAGCACCTGGTAAATGTAGTTTCTTATGGTCAATCTTCCAATGATATGCCTACAAATACGTCACAATGCTGCAGACACCTTGGGGAAACGACAGAAAGTGTAAGCTCATTCCTGGCGCATTCACAGCCATATAAGGAGACATTGGAACACAGCGCATTCAAAATCTGGGGCATTTCCTGTTTGAAATTTCATATTGGTTTCGCCTGTAGCATCAGTTCTGTGGCACTCACAGATAATATCTTTGCAGATTTGGAAACGTCAGAGTGTTTTCTTTCCAAAGCTGTCAATTATATGCATAGTCGAGCATCTTTTCGTGACAAAATATCTTGTTTAAAACGGGAACATTTTTTACTATCAAGAGTTAAGGAGAAGTCTGTGTCAGATTTCAAAAAAACTTTACGGAAAAAGCATAATCTGAGAACGGCGCTTACTGATTACTGATTTGTTCCATAAAGTTCCATAATTTATGTCCAAATAGCCACTTGTTGTTAGTGTGTTCAGCCCAGTAATCCATCTAAATGAGGCGCGAGCATTTCATCCAGACAAAAACTCTAAAAGTTCCATTACAGTCCTTTAGAAACATGTCAAACGATGTATGGAATCAATCGTTAGGATGTTTTAAACATAAAACATCAATAATGTTCCAACCTGAGAATTCCTTTGTCTTCAGAGAAGCACTGGAACGAGAGGTAACTCTGTCGGGAGCGCGCATCATGAGACCAAGGCTCTCTGCCAGACAACTGACTGTTCTCATGAGCCCCTACTTTATAGTAGAATCCTCATTCAAGTTTCAAAAGACGGTTGACATCTAGTGGAAGCCCTAGGAAGTGCAACCTCATCCATATCTCAACGTGTATTCGGTAGGCCAAGCTTTAAAAAACTACAAACCTCAGATGTCCCACTTCCTGGTTGGATTTTTCTCAGGTTTTCACCTGCCATATGAGTTCTGTTATACTCACAGATATAATTCAAACAGTTTTAGAAACTCCAGAGTATTTTCTATCCAATACTAATAATAATATGCATATAGGAGGCAGTTCACTTTTGGCACGCTATTAATCCAAAAGTGAAAATGCTGCCCCCTATCCCAAAAAGGTTAAGTTTCCCTGCATTAAAGTCCCTGGCTACTAGGAGCACTGCCTCTGGGTGAGTGTTTTCTTGTTTGCTTATGGCAGAATGCAGCTCATTCAATGTTGTCTTAGTGCGGCCGTCGAAAGAACTAGACCAAAGCGCAGTGTGGTGAGCGTACGTATTCCTTTTATTTAGGATGGCGGCGACAAAAACAATAAACAATACAAAACAACCGTGAAGCTTAAAGTCAATGTGCCACAAACAAAGTTAACTTCCCACAAAGAAAGGAGGGAAAAGGGCTACCTAAGTATGGTTCCCAATCAGAGACAACGATAGACAGCTGTCCCTGATTGAGAACCATACCCGGCCAAAACATAGAAATACAAAATCATAGAAAACAAAAACATAGAATGCCCATCCCAAATCACACGCTGACCAAACCAAATAGAGACATAAAAAGGCTCTCTAAGGTCAGGGCGTGACAGCCAGCTGTATGTTGATAGTGTCGTCAATCAGCCACGACTCTGTGAAGCATAAGATATTACAGTTTTGAATGTCCCGTTGGTAGTTTAATCTTACGCGTAGGTTATCTATTTTATTGTCCTAAGATTGCACGTTTGCTAGCAGAATGGAAGGAAGTGGGGTTTTATTCGGTCGCCTACGAATTCTCAGAAGGCAGCCCGCCCCTTTTTCTCCGCCTCCTCTTCACGCAAATCACGGGGATCTGGGCCTGTTACAAAGAAAGCAGTATGTCGTTCGTGTCAGGCTCATCAGACTCGTTAGAGAAAAAAGAGGATTCTGCTAGGCCGTGGTGAGTAATCGCAGTCCTGATGTCCAGAAGTTACTTTCGTTCATAAGAGACAATAGCGGCAACATTATGTACAAAATATGAGAGAGAGAGAATGCTGGATGGGAGAGGGAGATATGTATAAAAGGTGTCAGAGAGGGAGACATGGTTGAAGTCAGACTGTGGGAGTGATGACGACATAGAGAGTGAAGGGAGCAGGAGACGAGTGACAGAGATGTAGAGAAACAAGAAGTGCTGGCTCCGTTCTCTGTCCTTCATGGTGAAGAATTGAGACTTCTTCTTTTGGGGACACAGAGCTGAAGTGACAGAGCAGAGACAGTGACAGATGAAGTGTGTACTGGAGCCTGAAGCGTGACCAAGGGGCTGGGATACTGCCTGGTAAGCAGAAACACACACAGGGTCAGACTAGCGGAGCCATGCTGGAACTGAAGGGAGGAGGAAAAAGAGAGAAAAACATCTATAACCTAGTTCCCATCCAATAAATGTCAGGCAGGACACTCAGCATATTCCTCTGCCTGCAGGGAGCCAGAGGACCCTGGGAAATGAACATGTGTCCCATTGACCTCAGAGAGTTGATTCAATCATGGAACCTTTTATTGAGGTGAAGGGAAAGTCATGGACAGTGTTCACTTAAGGTTATTGGGCAGAAGAGTCCATTTTAGGGCCGCCATATGAGGGCAAATAAATGATGTTCTAGACCTAATTGGACAGTGTGCCATTTGAGAGATGGTTAGGCTTGCGGCAGGGTTTAAAGTTGAACCACAAAGCGTCAGGTTTCCCTCTATGGATGAGGAAATGAGTCACTTAGACCCATACATACCCACAGTCTTACATGATACACCTGTGTGTGTGTGTGTGTGTGTGTGTGTGTGTGTGTGTGTGTGTGTGTATACTGTATATACATGTGTGTATGTGATGTACGTGTGTGTTTGCTGTTCCTTATCCGATGGCTCCATGGACACTAGATGAGATATCAAACCTGATGGGGCTGTATGATGGGGTCATTTCTGATGGACACGGAAGGAAGACTGGTCCGGCAGTCAGATATGTAGATACTGGACCTCTCTTTGTCCCAGTCAGACATGTAGATACTGGACCTCTCTTTGTCCCAGTCAGACATGTAGATACTGGACCTCTCTTTGTCCCAGTCAGATATGTAGATACTGGACCTCTCTTTGTCCCAGTCAGATATGTAGATACTGGACCTCTCTTTGTCCCAGTCAGATATGTAGATACTGGACCTCTCTTTGTCCCAGTCAGACATGTAGATACTGGACCTCTCTTTGTCCCAGTCAGACCTTTTTCTTCCTCGCCCTCTCTCTTTCTGGAGAGGGAGTGTTGGTGAAACAAGAGCTGTGTGTAACCCAACACTGCCTGTTGATACACAACACCACATCCAAAGAAAGACACTGGGCTTTGATGGGCAGGGACATGAGTTTTCCTAAAAGGATGAGATTGCTAGTGGAGGGGGGGAGAGGGGGAGAGAGGGAGAGAGGGAGAGAGAGAGGGAGAGATCCCCTTGATGTGGATCTGAGGATATGTGTCATGTTAGGCTGGGTGATTGACAGATGGAGGAAGGACACCCTTCCACCTCTCTCTCTCTCTGTATTTCTGTGTACTCCTCTTTGATTGTAATCTCTGAAGAGGTGTTGTATCGAGAGGAAAGGGGAGGAGGTCAGACTCACTCCATCTGTCTGTCCCACTCCATTAACTAATGGCTCCCCACTTCAAATGTCTGTCACTGTCACCAACTGCAACACCACTGCAACCTGACCACCAATCTCAGCCATTTTGCAAGCAATATATTCATCCAACAGATTACAATAGAATAGCATGGTACTGTAATAAATAAACAGTTTGTAATATTTTCTGCAGGTCGGTTGTATTTCTCAGCCATGGCTCTACATTTATATTTGATTTATTTAGCAGACGCTCTTACAGGAGCAGACTTTTCATCTAGTTGGCTCAGGGATTCAAACCAGCAACCTTTTGGTTACTGGCACAACAATCTTAACCACTCGACTACAGTACCTGCTGCCCCTATGTTCACTATGTTGATGTGAAGTGTTATTCCCTGTGGTGTGTGTTTGTGGATGTGGAGACACTGCCAACAAGATGATTGTAAGTGCTCTCCAGTCTCCACTCACAGCCACTAAGGTGGATAAATAACAGTGTTTATTTTCATTAACTTGGGGCAGTTTGCCTGAGGTATGCAACCTCCAGTTTCCCACTACCCTCCTCTCCCATCAGTCCAGTCTTCCGATGTTTGGATCAATCCCAGAACACCTTCATTAACATATATAACATAAACGGAGACGGATGGTTTGTGTGTGTCTGCGCTGAAACACACTGTCTAAATACATTCCTTTATATTCCCATATGCTCAGCGTTTCCATTGAGCGGAGAGGAGGCCGACTCATATCAAAGCGGCAACAGGGAAAGGGTGTTGGCCATGGAGCCAGGCAGGAGGGAGAGGAAGTCTCTCTGAGAGGTGGCCATGTGGCTCTGGGCTTGTGTGGCCCAGCGGCTGAAGGCTCAGAGCTGTTAGTCCTCATCTCACTGTGTTGTGTGTTTGCTTTTCTTCCTCTTGGCTAATGGCTTGTGTTTCTCTGACTTTCTATGGCTTGTGTGTGTTGAAATGAACGAAATGACAGCTGCTAGTTTGCAAGGAAGGAAGAACACGCCAAATGTAGGTTTTCAGAAGAAGAAAGAAAATCACCACTCATTCATACATTAGTTGTTGTTTCAGAGTGAATGTTAGGATGATCTAACAGCTGGGCGATATGGGCCAAAATCCAAATCACGATAAAACGACTGAATTATCAGGATAAATCGAGCAATAACTATTTTATTTTTCATTTGACTTATTTTACTTGTATTATTACCTAGTGTAACCATGTACTCTGAGAGTCAGGAAGCACGTTCAGGGAGTGAATACATGGAATAAACGAACATGGAACACAAACAGCGCACCGACATAAAACAGGAACAGTGACGACTGGGGAAGAAACCAAAGTGACATAATCAAGGAGGTGATGGAGGAGGTGATGGAGTCCAGGTGAGTGTCATTATGCACATAACGCTGGTGACAGGTGTGTGCCCTAACGAGCAGCCTGGTGACCTAGAGGCTGGAGAGGGAGCACATGTGACACCTCGGCTACATTCACATTTATCTTCACATTCAAACTTCACATTTTTCTAGGATAGGCAACTTATCGTTATGAACAATATCAGTAAAATGTCCTCAGTAAATGGTTGGTTCGTCGTGTTTATCATGTTTGGTTTATCTTCCCAGTTCTAGATGATTGGTATATAGCCCACTGCTCACTGCCCAGCGCTACTGATATCATATAGAAGCACAGGAGATGGGCTGTGGGGTCTCTGGGAGGATGGAGATACACACACACACACACACACACACACACACACACACACACACAACCCCAGAGTAATGGGGGAGAATCTACTGAGTAGCAGAGATGCTTTTAGATGGTCTATTTCCTGTCCTCCTCTTCCTCTCTACTGTTGCTGTGTCTCTCTTCTTCTGATGATAAATGGGCAGGCTTTGTGAATAGTCAATTAGCAGCACTGTGGTGGGGGAGGGGGGTAGTACTACATTAGGAGTACAGAGCATACTTCTTTCAATGCGTATGGCTGAATGTGTTTTTTCTCCCTTGTCTCGTTTTTTGTGCCTAAATTCGGAGAATAAATTGCTGACGAGGAGAGAATGGAAGGCCACAGGGGAACGGGTGGAAGGAGAAGACCAGGCTGGTGCTCTCTCTCTCTGTGTGTGTGTGTGTGTGAGTGTGTGTGTGTGTGTGTGTGTGTGTGTGTGTAGCTTCTAAACCATTATGTGTGTCATGCTTGCAGATTGGTGTCAGAGTGTGTTCTCTGGTGCCTTTGAGAGATAGAAATACTGTCACATTCAATAGCCCTTTCCGAACATATAGCGAGAAAACTAACACCAAAATAACTTGGCTTGACTCCTGCTCTCAGCTGGTGAGAATGGCAGAATGGGATTGGCTTAACAGGTTGGCCGTGCCGTGCGCTGTGCATCTGGGGCCCCCTTAGCAGATGTATAATGCTGGCTAAACCTCCATCCCTTAGCATGTTCTCCTTATGTCCACAAACCCCAGAAGACTTCTCTACTTTCACATTTAATGAAGGAATGGTAGAAGCAAAAATCCCTTCCTGGCTCTCAGCTTGTGGCCCCTCGATCCATCACAGAGGCTAATGTATTCAGCTCTAATTGTTATCTCTGAGACAGTCTTAATCCTGGACCCGCTGCTCCTGTCACCAAACCTTATTTATGTCCAACGCATTGTCCCCCTTCTTTTTTTTTTTGTTGCTAAATTGCAATTTTTCTACCCACTGTCGTCGCCTCTTCCTCTCCTCTCTCCTTTCTCCTCCCCATTAATTCCTTCCCTGAATAGTGTGCTAGCAAAACCCTAACGCCTAGAGATGGCATGACAAGCTCACAGGAGAAAGACAGACAGATATGGGGAGAGAAGGGTGGGAGGGAGGGTAAGGCGGGTGAAAGAGAGGGGTGGACAAAGAGAGAGAGATGCAGGCTGCAGCAGCAGGCAGCGGTCTGGTCAGTGTTATCAGTGCAGGCAGAAAGCTGGAGCCTGAGGTCCTGATAGGTAAGGTATCCCAGCCTGGGAAGGCCCATAGCACAAAGAGCCACTGTAAGCCACAGTGATACGGGCCGGGCCGGGTGTGTCTCTCCTTCCCCATTCCACTGGAGCCTGCTCTACAGATTAGACCTGAGGAAAGGAAAGAACATAGTCACTGTTGCAAATTCACTCTGTTCACCTACTGCATGATGCTGTAAAATAATGGCATACAAAAACATCAGAGAAAAATAACAAACACAAATGACTCTATTTACTGAGGGAAAACTCTGATCCCTCTGTATCCTTCATGGCCTACACTTCACGTGTCCCCATAGGATAACCCTTTTTGGTTTCATGTAAAACACTTTTTGGGTTCAGGTAGAACCAACTTGGTTTCCATGTAAACCCTCTGTGGAAAACGTTCTACATGAAACCCAAAACGGTTCTACTGTGGGGACAGGCGAGGAACCCTTTTAGGTTCTAGATAGCACCTTTTGTTCTTCGAGTGTCTACTGGGTGAGAGTCAAGCATAGACAAGCAGGCAAACAGAATCTGATCAAATACAGCCAGCTATCAAACGCTCCAATATTCACTCAGGCTGTGGGCTTTTGTACTGCACACAAATCAGAGCAGAACATCTGTGTGTGTATGTATGTGTGTGTGTGTGTTCACCTGCTCCAGATTAGTCACAGTTTCATAGGAGTGTGACTAGAGGCTGTTACAGGGGAAAGCCTGCTTGTGTACAGACTGGGCCTGCTGTGAATGTGATGAGCTATTTCTGAACCCAAATAAAGTTGACTGGATTTGTCAATGCGCTACTGGAGTAAACATATGGAGAACACAGTGGGAGTTACTGACACACCGATACTGCTCTGGTGTTTGCATGGGTCAATAACTAAACCTAGTTTACCTGGTTGATGGGATGGCATGCAGGAATTTCAGTCATCCACCTATCTCTGTTTCTTTCAGCATGGTCATCCTACCCCCCCCCCCCCCCCCCGTGTCATCTCCCCGGGCGGCCCAGCGGCTGGGGGTACTGTTTGATCAGGTGTTTATGTTTCTGCCTGATTTATGGGTGTGGAGGTCAGATAAGAGCCTGCCAGGCAAGCACGCTGTGGTGCTGTCTGTCAGGCAGCCTGAGAGAAATGGCCTGGCCTTGTGTTTGCTGAGGTGTTAGTCACATCCATCCACTATCTGTCACTGCCCCTAGTCCACACACAGCATGGCCCCTCACCTACACACCAGACTCAACCGTCAACACCACCCCACTGTGAACCACTCCCCTTATCACTGGACAGGGTCAACACTATCTCCCTGGGGGTCAAAGGTCATCTGGCCTCCCCTCTGTCATGGTCATTCCCATATGAACTCAACTATCAGCCGCCAGAGCTTTTTATGTGCTCGGTGGCAGTCAGTGCTTGTCCTTGTGCACATTTATTATCTGTATGTACTTTCTTTGCTATTATCTTTCTCTGTAAATATTGCTTAAAAAGAGTTGGAAGTTCCAGAGACCTGATGCTCTGCCGAGCGGCTCAACTATGACATGTTAACGTCTATTGCACACTAACATGGTTGATCTCTGTGTAAACCCAGGCAGGAGATTCAAGCACGGAATATCTGATCACAACCCCACGTCATAAAAGGATGGAAAAGGCAGTGCATTTTGAGGTGAAGTGGAGACACTTTCAGTGTTTCCCATTGTAGTGCAGAAGCAGCACTGCCAGTGTGTATCAGTCTGTGATTAAAATGCAAACCTACCAGGCCGTCATTAAGTTAATCAAAGCGCTTGTGTGATCCAGGCCAGACGGCCAATTAAATACTTACCATGCCATATCAAACCACACACACCAGGCAGACACCTACATTACTGAGGAATTCAACCCAGCGTTTTCCCTTTGCAGCTTTTTAGAGAGAGAAAAAAACAAGACTTTTAAGCCGTCAAGCCCATCGAGAGTGATCCCCTCACTACTTGACAGTCATTGATGTGGGTATTGTTAGCTTAGGAAAGTGGAATGCTGCCACTCAATAGGCACTAATGCTGCAGAACTATTATACTAGAGCCGCTAATGGTAAGGACTCAAAAGCCGCTTTGGGCGTATGCTTTTGTCGATTCCGCACCTCACCATTCACCTTAACCTCAACTAATGCCAGCACTCGGCAATTAAACAGTCCGAGCGATTCAAATAAACCAAAGTACTTCAAAGGAACAAATGTTTTTCACCGTTTTTCACATGAGAGGATGAAATATTGTAACCCGTCTCTCCTAGTCCCAGGTGTTGATCACGGGTCACTGAGGGCCAGATCCCTTCATCTCCCATAAGTCCCAGATCTATTGTAAGTCCTGCTGGAATCCCATGTGGACCCAGTGGAGCCACGGAGCCATGCAGGCTTTTGAGTGATAGATGTCAGATGGAGAGATTGGAGAGGGATAGAATGACGGACCTCTTAGGCTCCTAGCTGCGTGTACATTGGCCAGGGCAGCAGATGGCGGGAGGGTGAATTCCAACAGCGGTCTTGTCTAAGTCAGCCTCCAGCCTCACCTCTCTGGATCAGGAAGGGACTAGTCAGGAGAAGTGGCAGGAGAGAGGGCAGGCCTGTCACTCTCAGACCGCTCTCTGTTAGCGGAAGTAGGAAACCATGAATGGGTTAAAACACATTTCAATCCACTGAAGAGAATTTCCCCAGGAAGAGAGGGAGGGAGGGAGAGAGGTAGACTTAGTGAGGAAGAGAGAGCATGATAAAGACTGTAGCGTGTGTATTAGGAAACTATGACAGTATTGCATGGGGGCAGGTGAGAGGCATTTCATTGGAGATATACTATAATGTTCCCACCTCCTGTAAGACACAGAAAGAGAGCAGCTGCAGTTACCTTGGTGCCGAGGGAAAAACAGGACAATTCCTTCATATTGTTTCCAATGTTAGTCCACTGAGACCAAACATTCTGGCATCTCCTCCAACAGGGTGTAGACTAGTGATTTATAACTTACAGTGGGCCGGGTGGAGAGAGAGGGAGGGGAGAGGGAGAAGAGGGGGAGCAAGGAGGGCTGTCAGAGGAAACCTAGCTGGATAATTAGAGGCAGCATTCCCTCATTCTTTTGTTCCTGCTGTTTCTTGTATTGTGTGTGTGTGTGTGTGTGTGTGTGTGTGTGTGTGTGTGTGTGGAGATGAATAGTTCTAAGGCACTACCAAACCCACTCTGACTGCTGCCAGTTCTCTCTGCGTTCTCTCTCTTCTCCGTTCTCTCCACCTCCTCCTCTACCAGGCTGTGTGGAGGGAGCATCCCTTCATCTCCTCCCATAGGAACACTTTGTTGTGTTTAGGAAGGCTGCTTCTGTTCGGAACTCTTGCTGTTGTTGTTGATTCACCAAGCCTGCTAATTGAAAGCCTTGGCAACCAGGTAATGGCAACTTCCAGGAAGAGCACAAAGAGGTCTAAAATCATCACCATTATAATACTCAGATGACTTCCCTGAAACACTCAGACACACACACACGCTCGCATAGGCCTACACACAGACAGACACACACATGTTCACATTTCTTTATGGTTTATGGTGTGGTAGATGTCTACTCCCTAGTGAGATGAGAGCAGAGTGGTGGTGAAACTGAGAGGGTAGTGTGTGTGTGTGTGTGTGTGTGTGTGTGTGTGTGTGTGTGTGTGAGAGTCTGAGCGTGTGTGTGTGTGTGTGTGTGTCTGTGTGTAAAGAAAAGAGAGGGGGATAGAGAGAAAGAGAGAGGGAGCGGTAGAGAGAGTGTTGACAGTAGTAATAATTCATATTCACAGTCTTTGTGTTTTCCCAGCAGCCACAGTCTGTCTCTTTCTCCAGCCCTAACACGGCCGCTCCTCCCAAATATGAATCCTCCCTTGCCTCTATCTCAAGGTCTTTGTGCGTGTGTGTGTGTGTGTTTGTGTGTGTATTTGTATGTGTGATTGTGTGTGTGAGCATCTGTGTGTGCATAATGTGTGTTTGTGTGTGTGTTGTACCTCTCTCCGACGACAGGGAGCATACACGGGGGGGGGGGGGGGGGGGGGGGGTAGGACAGACAGACAGACAGACAAAGAGAGACAGGCAGACAGCAGTAGATTTCAGGTCGAATCAGAGAGCTACATTTTTTTTTGTGTGTAGTCTCTTTGTGAGAGGAAAATACCAGAGAAGGATCCTGCTCTTATCATAAACACGCAGCAGGGAACAATCAGCATGCAGAGCTTCAGGAACACACAACACAACTCAACACACTGCGGTGTTGAGAAAACCTGAAAAACCAACATTCACAGTGAGGATTTTCATGTCTCTCACATCTGCATGTGGTTATGATATGCTTTTTCAATTGTGATTTTATTCATTGCTTGGGGCTGATCTGACGAATATTTTCGTCAAACACTTGATTGCATCCTTGACATCAGGTTAAATTGGAATTCTGAGAGACGATACAGTAACCTCCACAATGATTGGCACCCTTGATAAAGATGAGGGGAAAAAATAATGAGCACAAAAAATAAACGAGTACAGTAAATTATCATTTTGATCTTACAATATGGCACCCTTGTTTTCAATACTTTGTGCGCCCTACCCATACAAGGATACTGAGCCTTTTTCTAAAATGTTTAATGAGACACATAGGGAGTCATCTTAGACCGTTCCTCCATACACTTCCCAGATACTTGATATCCTTCATCTTCGCCCAATTCAATTCAATTCAATGGGGTTCTAGGCCATTCCAAAATGTTGATGTTGTGGTCAATGAACCATTTCTTTGTAGATTGTGATGTGTGCTTGGGGTTATTGTCTTCCTGGAAGATCCACTTACGGCCCAGTTTCAGCCTCCAGGTGATTTTCTGGGAAAAAATATATAATTTTGTCTGTCATAGTTGAAGTGTACCTATGATGACAATTACAGGCCTCTCTCATCTTTTTAAGTGGGAGAACTTGCACAATTGGTGGCTGACTAAATACTTTTTTTCCCCACTGTAGCTCAGTATTTGTATTCAAAATTTTTATAAAAGTCTTTATTGCTCATTTTTTTTAAATCAAGGGTGCCAATACATTTGTAGGTGACTGTATATGATATGTTAAAGCTTGGTTTTGGAAGCAGAAAAGAGAGGAGGAAAATCCAGATCATGTTCTCTGCATGTCATTACACACCAGGAGCTGGAGGAGTCAATGGGCGTGGGCATGCAGGGAAGGTGTGTGTGTGTGTGTGTGTGTGTGTGTGTGTGTGTGTGTGTGTGTGTGTGTACATATAGTGTTTTGCATGGCTGGAATTAGCAGGAATCAGTCTCAGTGCTGTTGGTCATGTTACTCTGAACATCCCCTTCTCTAATTATCTTTCCCCACAGTCCCTCCTTACCTACCTACCTCTCTTTGTCTACACCCCCCCCCCCCCCCCTCTCTCTCTCTGCTTTCTCTCTTTCCTTTGCTCCCAGCAGCTTGTCTCATGCTGTTTTCATTTGCGCTCTTTTGTTAAATAATTTGCCTGTGCAATAGCCTTGGGACGTCTGGGAGAAACAGTAGATAAAGAGAGTACCAGAGAAAGGGAGAGAGGGGGATGATAAGATTAATTTAAGATTCTCTCTCTCTCCCTCTCACTTTCTTTCTCACTTTCTCTCTCTCTCTCTTTCAATTCAATTCATTGGCATTCATTGGCAATGGAAACATATGTTTACATTGCCAAAGCAAGTGATATAGATAATAAACAGAAGTGAAATAAACAATAAGAAATGAACAGTAAACATTACACACACAACATTTCCAAAAGAATAAAGACATTTCAAATATCATGTTTGCCTATATACAAAAAGGAAAATAAATAAACATAAATATGGGTTGTATTTACAATAGTGTTTGTTCTTTACTGGTTGACCTTTTCTTGTGGTACCAGGTCACAAATATTGCTGCTGTGATGGCACACCGTGGTATTTCACCCAGTAGATATGGGAGTTTATCAAAATTGGATTTGTTTTCTAATTCTTTGTGTGTCTGTGTAATCTGAGGGAAAGATGTGTCTCTAATATTGTCATACATTTGGCAGGAGGTTAGGAAGTGCAGCTCAGTTTCCACCTCTTTTTGTGGGCAGGGTGCACATAGCCTGTCTTTTCTTGAGAGCCAGGTCTGCCTACAGCGGACTTTCTCAATAGCAAGGCTATGCTCACTGAGTCTGTACATAGTCAAAGCTTTCCTTATGTTTGGGTCAGTCACAGTGGTCAGGTATTCTGCCACTGTGTACTCTCTGTTGAGGGCCAAATAGCATTCTAGTTTGCTCAGTATTTTTCTGAATTCTTTCTGATGTGTCAATTAATTATCTTTTTTCTTCTCATGATTTGGTTGGGTCTAATTGTGTTTCTGTCCTGGGGCTCTGTGGGGTGTGTTTGTGTTTGTGAACAGAGCCCCAGGACCAGCTTGCTTAGGGGAATCTTCTCCTGGTTCATCTCTCTGTAGGTGATGGCTTTGTTATGGAAGGTTTGGGAATCGCTTCCTATTAGGTGGTTGTAGAATTTAACGCCTATTTTCTGGATTTTGATAATTAGTGGGTATCGGCCTAATTCTTCTCTGCATTTTCTCTGCATGGTGTACAACTTACATTGTACACCAAGTTTAATTTTGAAGAATTCTGAATGCAGTCTCAATTTGGTGTTTGTACCATTTGGTGAAATCTTGGTTGGTGAGAGAACCCCAGACCTCAGAACCATAAAGGGCAATTGGTTCTAAAACTGATTCTAGTATTTTTTGCCAGATCCTAATTGGGATGTCGAATTTTATGTTCCTTTTGATCTTTCTCTCTCTCTGTATCACTATCTCTCTCTGTATCGCTATCTCTCTCTGCATCGCTATCTCTCTCTGCATCGCTATCTCTCTCTGTATCGCTATCTCTCTCTGTCTCACACAAACAGGCAAAGACACTCAACCCACTGAATATGCATAATTTCAGGGAGCCGCCATATGATGATACCTCGGTTGCCTTGACGCCCATAGAGGAGGTGTTAGTTCCCAGCCCTGCTATCAGAGTCAAACCAAATCAAATGTTATTTGTCACATACGCCTAATACAACAGGTGTAGACCTTACCGCGACATGCTTCCTTACAAGCCCTTAAGTAGAGTCATGTATTTATGGTGGAATGTCTCAGAGCTGGGTCAGGAGGAGCAGAGGGGGCTTATCCTCTACTAGCGTGTCTAGAGGGAATCTTAATCTACTAGCGCCTCTTAAGTGGCCTAACTCACTCCTATTGACATAAAGCTTATGACCTTTGCTCTCTGTGCCGCCGCCCTGCAGCTGGAGATGAGGGGTTCCTGTCGGCACACAGTCTGGCCCCGGAGCTGTTACCGTGGCGACACAGTGGGCACAGGCCCCCCAGGACAGAGAAAGGATCAGCTGGCATGACAGCCTCTCTACAGTCCTGTCAACGGCAGGGCCGCTCCCGGAATGATGTGGAAATGTGTGTGTGTCTGTAACAGTTTGTGTGTGTGTGTGTGTGTGTATGGGTAGGGTATCTGTTTGTGAGAGGGAGACGATGGCAGTCTGTTGCTATTGTGAGGTTGAATAGAAATACCATAACTATTGTGAAGCCACTCACTCTGACCCTGGGAATAATGAAAAGGGCCAATGGGAGACCTTGTATGTCTGAGAGGAGTGAGCCGTCCGTTGTCTAGTATCTGTCTGTCCGTCTGTCTGTCTGACTTCCAGTAGATAAGAAAGCACACCGACTGTCAGGAGGCTTGCTATCAGAGACGTTTTTGTGTGTGTGTGTGTGTGTGTGTGTGTGTGTGTGTGTGTGTGTGTGTGTGTGTGTGTGTGTGTGTGTGTGTGTGTGTGTGTGTGTGTGTGTGTGTGTGTGTGTGTGTGTGTGTGTGTGTGTGTGTGTGTGTGTGTGTGTGTGTGTGTGTGTGTGTGTGTGTGCTGAGGGTGGGGTCAGAGGTTTGCTACAACACACTCCAATTCAAATCCAATTTACTTTTCTTTATTACTCTACCCTCTCTCTCTCTCTCTCCATCTCTGCCGGGTTTCTCGCCCTCTCTTTGTGTGCCTGACATTTTCTGGGTAAATATTTGCCGCACTCGTTTGGCCTGCAGGCGAGGGGTAAGAGGCGCTGCCGTCAGCCCCCTATCATGGGAAGAATAGAGATGTGGTGGACAGACACAACAAAACACACACATGGCGGAACACACCGCGTCACACTGTGGCCATCTCTGTGTTATCAATCTCTTTAACACAGTCAGACCAAACCAATTAAGCATATATTGAAGCGTTTTCAATTAAGCCCCTGGCACATGTTAATCTGTGTTGTTAATCTGTTTTTTGTTGTTGTTAGATTTCCGGGTTCCAGTGGATGCATTGTGTCCCAGACCATAATTAAATCTTTATTTTCCTGCAGCCAGTGTTTCCCCTATATTCAATTAGCAGCAGCAGACCGCCTAAAACCAGATATAAAGTATGTAGGAAAGAAAATGGAGCTACAGTATATACAAGATCATCCTTGAGAATTAACAACCACCAAATAAAAACTAGGTGGGGAGAATCTCAGGGCCTCTTCACACGTACTACATTTGTGTAAAAATACCGTCGGCTACACATATTACTACATTGTAAACGTGTGTACTTGCTACGTCTCGACCTCTACCTCTGGAGGTAGAACACGATGCTAGCCCGACAGTTGCCCCCTTGAAGCAGGGCAGTGTAAACAGAATTGTCTTGTTGAGCCAACACTCCTACTGTATAAATGGTAATACAGAGCAATGTTTTTGAAACAGCTGAAATGTACAGACATTTTGCTCATATTTGAGACCTGTTTTATTGTTTTTACCTGAAACTGCAGTAACAGGCTGTTACATTCTGAAACTGCAGTAACAGCATGTTACATTCTGAAACTGCAGTAACAGCCTGTTACATTCTGAAACTGCAGTAACAGCCTGCTACATTCTGAAATTGTTGCAGTAACAGCCTGTTACATTCTGAAATTGTTGCAGTAACAGCCTGTTACATTCTGAAACTGCAGTAACAACCTGTTACATTCTGAAACTGCAGTAACAGCCTGTTACATTCTGAAACTGCAGTAACAGCCTGTTACATTCTGAAACTGCAGTAACAGCCTGTTACATTCTGAAACTGCAGTAACAGCCTGTTACATTCTGAAACTGCAGTAACAGCCTGTTACATCTGAAACTGCAGTAACAGCCTGTTACATTCTGAAACTGCAGTAATAGACTGTTACATTCTGAAACTGCAGTAACAGCCTGTTACATTCTGAAACTGCAGTAACAGCCTGCTACATTCTGAAATTGTTGCAGTAACAGCCTGTTACATTCTGAAACTGCAGTAACAACCTGTTACATTCTGAAACTGCAGTAACAGCCTGTTACATTCTGAAACTGCAGTAACAGCCTGTTACATTCTGAAACTGCAGTAACAGCCTGTTACATTCTGAAACTGCAGTAACAGCCTGTTACATTCTGAAACTGCAGTAACAGCCTGCTACATTCTGAAATTGTTGCAGTAGCTGCCAGCTGCACTGAACCACGTAAAACTATGGAAGCCCATCCCCACCACCTAAAACCATGCAAAAGTAGATCATACAAATAGGAAATATTTTTCATTTGTAACATTGTGTGGTGATTTCAGAAGTGGCACCACAGGTACCAGAGTGGTGGGAGGGGAATGTTTTCCTGGGTCCCAGAGTTTTTCCTGATCTAGTAGTGGGCTAATCTAACCAACTCTGGACCCTAGTTGTAGCGTATGACGTAAATCAAATCAAACTTTATTTGTCACATGCGCCCAATACAACATATCAAAATACTTAAACTTACATGCAGAATACCTGCTGTTAACTTTTAAATGATTGGAATGAATTATCCAAAGAGAGTATAAAGATTTTCCTTACCGTGAAATGCTTACCTACAAGCCCTTAACCAACAGTGCAGTTCAAGAAGAGTTAAGACAATATTTACCAAATCAACTAAAGTAAAACATTTATTAAAATTAATACAATAAAATAACAATAACAAGGGGGTACCGGTACCAAGTCAGTGTGTAGTTTTCCAGGCTAGTTGAGGTCATTTGTACATAGTAGTAAATCAGCTGTAAAAAACGGTTCTATAAGGGCTATGATGGGACCAGATTATTTCTCTAATCAGGTCATATGGTTAAAAAAAGGGAGACAACCCTTTACACAGACATAGAGACAACAACTGTGATTGGACAATAGAATTTACAGGGCTGAGATGGTTGTATGCAGGGTTGCATCGGGTAGGCCTTTGGATCTGTAATTAAACAGATACTCATACAGTATGTCATCACTACTGTGTTGATTGATTCATTCCAGTCAATAATTCTGGATTATAGAGGTCTTCTTAGCCAAGCCACCTGAAGTGTGAATATAAACCACATTCACATTTTCAAAAATAAATGGGCTTATAATTTAGTCCATAAAAACATGGCCCAGATGGGATCAGAGTTACCTGCAGCTGTGGTTGTTATGAGTAGGCTACAGACTGAAGCACAGACTAATTGTGCGCGTTAAATCATTCCATAAAAAAATAGTTTGTTGTGGCGAATTCACTTATAAAAAAGTAAAGTAAAAAAAATAAAAAATCTCCCCAATTTCATGGTATCCAATTGTTGTAGTAGCTACTATCTTGTCTCATCGCTACAACTCCCGTACAGGCTCTAGAGAGATGAAGGTAGAAAGTCATGCGTCCTCCAATACACAACCCAACCAAGCCGCACTGCTTCTTAACACAGCACGCATCCAACCCGGAAGCCAGCCGCACCAATGTGTCGGAGGAAACACCATGCACTTGGTTAGCATGCACTGCACCCGGCCCGCCACAGGAGCACGATGAGACAAGGACACCCCTACCGACCAAGCCCTCCCTAACAATAAGCCCTCCCTGACAATAAGGCCAATTGTGTGTCGCCCCACAGACCCCCCGGTCGCGGCCAGTTACGACAGAGCCTGGGCGCGAACCCAGGGACTCTGATGGCACAGCTGGCGCTGCAGTACAGTGCCCTTAACCACTGCGCCACCCGGGAGGCCACATTTTTGTTTTTAACATTACATGCTGTTAGCAACTCTGTGCTTTCGTCTTGGAGCTAAAATGTAATGAGTGTAGCTTACAGACGAGAAAATAAACCCTTTAAATGTCTGCACATACTGTACGTGCTTGTGAATTGTTGTATTATTCAAGCATGTAATATGGTTTAGAAGAAAAGTTTCTGTCATTGTTGAATAGCTTGTGCTTACTGGCTAGTGTAGCTACTGTGGTCAATATTAGCTGCGGACCAAGAATGTCTAGTTGGCGGTCACAGAGAATGTAATGTGAATTGAAAAGCATAATTCTCTTTCACCACCCCTCTTCTCAGACTGTCCTTCGTAGAGGGAATAGAGCCTAACATTCGAAACATTTCATAGAATGGGGCTCCTACTGTTATAACGTTTAAGTCACCCAGAGAGCATAAAAGAACACGGCAAAAGCCATGTGTACAATTGCAGCAAATTAGCTTTAAAACGGCACATTTTCTCTCAGCCCCATGGCAATATGTGAAGAATTGCAGCAAATTAGCTTTAAAACGGCACATTTTCTCTCAGCCCCATGGCAATATGTGAAGAATCGCAGCAAATTAGCTTTAAAACTGCACATTTTCTCTCAGCCCCATGGCAATATGTGAAGAATTGCAGCAAATTAGCTTTAAAACGGCACATTTTCTCTCAGCCCCATGGCAATATGTGAAGAATTGCAGCAAATTAGCTTTAAAACGGCACATTTTCTCTCAGCCCATGGCAATATGTGAAGAATTGCAGCAAATTAGCTTTAAAACTGCACATTTTCTCTCAGCCCCATGGCAATATGTGAAGAATTGCAGCAAATTAGCTTTAAAACTGCACATTTTCTCTCAGCCCCATGGCAATATGTGAAGAATTGCAGCAAATTAGCTTTAAAACTGCACATTTTCTCTCAGCCCCATGGCAATATGTGAAGAATTGTACCAAATTAGCTTTTAAAAGGAAATGGTTTCTCTTAGCCCCATAACAGAACAGCTAAATGTTGTCTCTTCGGCAAATAGGACGGCTCTAAAAGGGGAAACACTGCCTGCAGCCTACTGCACAATACCTATTCCATTCCATTCAGACCCAGCATCACTGAGTCATTCTATCCTGTGCTTTATTGTAGCTCAATCCTAACGTAGCCACATGTAGCTGTGCATGGCTGAGGCCCAGCCTGTCTGTTGGTCTGTCTGCCTGTCTGTCGGTCAGTCTGCCAATGTGAATGGGTTTTGTGTGCGCCCACAATGGCAGGTGATAATACCATGTGATAGAATCTGGTACGGCACGGGGGACTTCACTCCCCTCCATTGTCCTGCTGGCTCCCTAATGGATCCGGGCCGCTCCCCAGCCCAGCCTGCTAATCACAGGTTAATTCGCTTCATTAGGGATGAGTGGAGATGCAGAGATGGAGAGATGGAGACGGGACACAGTGTGGTACCGCTGGGCTGTACAGGCTGCCTCCTCTATCCCGTCTCCCTCCCTCTCTCTCTCTCTCTCTCTCCTCAACACTTATCTGAGAATCGAGGCATGCTCATTGTCCCAGTCAGTATAATCTCCAGTGCAGAGAGAATGTGTGTGTTGACGTGTCTGTATTATATCAGTCCCTCATGTAAACACTATCAACAGTCATCACCTGTTGCCCTTGTGGCTCATTCCAGACAATCAACAGCCACAATACCCTGTCTGACCTACGGGTCATTAGACATGTACAAAAACAACCTCCAGATAGCCACGTTCCCAGCATAAGCCTGTGTGGAAGTCAGAGAAATAGCCATTCAGGTTAGTCTTCATTTTAAGTTACGGTGGCATCTTCTGTGACAGCAGTCAATACATTTCCCCAACAGAGATGGCACGGGGAGATGTTAGGGGGTGGGGGGATGCAGGGGTAGTGTCAGGATCCGTCTGTGCATGCTTGGAATACATGCTGCAGAGAGTTGGGGGGGCTGGTGTGGGGGCTGGCTGGTGTGGGGGCTGGCTGGTGTGGGGGCTGGCTGGTGTGGGGGCTGGCTGATGTGGCGGCTGGCTGATGTGGGGGCTGGCTGATGTGGCGGCTGGCTGATGTGAGGGCTGGTGTTGAGGGAGTCTCCTAGCTGTAGGCCAATAAACTAATCCCCTCATTAACTCGGTGTCCAGGACCTTGCTGAGACCAAACACACACATACACTCAAACACACCGGCACACATAGGCACACACAAAAGACAATCTTGCTGTATTCTGTTTTTGTCCTTTTGCTTGTATTTTACGAGTGTGAAAGAGGGTGTTTTTCTGGAGGGGCAGTAGTGGAGATCATTAACTGAAGTCCCACAGACAGAGCTGTAGTCCCTGTCACAGTGTCTGTAGAAAGCAGACAGCGCTGGAGAGCGCCTCACAGTACAGCCCAGTCCAACATAGTCCATCAGCAGACAACTCTTTAAATAAAGCCCCTCCATCACACCTCACTGTGTCCAATTACTGTCTTCTCTTCACAGCGACTCTCCACACACCACCTAGCCACATCTCTGTGGCTGTCTCCACACTGACAGATGGACGGTTGTATTCCCTTTACATCCCAAAGACCCTAGCTATGCGTCCTGTGTCTGTTGTCAGACCTGACAGAGGGGGTGTAGATTGATAGCGAGTCTGATATGGAAACAGTGACAGTCTGATGTCACAATCGGATGGGTACGATGCTCTCACCTGTGGGGGACACCTGGGTCCTCTGCCTTAGTGGCTGCTGCTAGTGTGTTGCCGGTCTCATATCCACTCTCTGATCTGGACAAAGGAAAAGAGAAAGTTGAACGTTGTGAAGTGAAATGTAGGTTTGCTATAGGATGTTTTTGTATAAATAATTGGGACGTAGGCCTATAGTATTCATGTGTGTGGGAAGCTGAAGATGAATGTGCCGCTGGACAGCTGGGTCTTTTGGCGTCAGGGATAGGGGGACCTGCCTGCCCCATGGGAGTCTCACCCCCTCTCTCTCTCTCTTCTACACCACACTTCCTGTTGACTCCAGCACTCTCAGCTAGCTATAGCATATGCTGTTGTGTTATCCCTATAAGGAGCTTCCTTCCTTCTCATCGAGTGGCTGGTCTCAGGGATTAAAGAGACCATACTGTTACCATGGAGCTGAAACACAGAGTTGTGTTAATGTCTTATGACCTGCTCTAATTTCATTAGACTTGGTCTTCACTGAGGCTAGGAGGACGCCATCAGTTCAGGAGGTTCGTGTGCTACTGCTGTGCTTTCATCTGGCTCTGTTACCCGAGGTTGAACTCCATGCTGTAGAGTAAATGCTTTTGTTCAGACTGCTCACATCCAGCTCTATAAGGTTCACATGGAAAGGCAGTCCACCTATGAGAGGGGAGCTACTGTACTTCATGCTGACCACTCACATACATTACAACATACCTTTGTAATATACAGTGGTGTAAAGTACTTCAAGAAAAACGTTTTTGGTATCTGTATTTGACTATTTATATTTTTTGACTACTTTTACTTTTACTCCACTACATTCCTAAAGAAAATAATGCACTTTTTACTCGTTACATTTTGAATGCTTAGCAGAACAGGAAAATGGTCTAATTCACACACTTATCAAGAGAACATCCCTGGTCATCCCTACTGCCTCTGATCTGGCGGACTCACTAAACACACATGCTTTTTTTGTAAATGATGTCTGAGTGCAACTGTGCCCCCGGCTATCCATAAATGAAAAGAAAACAAGAAAATCATGTTATCTGGTTTGCTTAATATATTTATACATTTACTTTTGATACTTCAGTACATTTAAAACCAAATAGTTTTAGACTTTTACTCAAGTAGTATTTTACTGGGTGACTTTCACTTTTACTTGAGTAATTTTCTTTTAAGGTATCTTTACTTTTACTCAAATATGAAAATTGGGTACTTTTTCCACCACTGGTAATATACAGACAATATATATATATAGAAATTGTTCTGGCAGTAATGGCCTTTCCTTCTCTGTTTCCCCCTCAATCCTTTGTCTTCCTCTTGCTATACTGCGAGTCTTTCCTCTTGTCCTCTTGGTATGCAGCTTCTCTTCTCACCTTCCACTGTTCTGTTGTTATTGATTATATCAGCCAGACCTGAGGCAGGGTCCTCTCCCCAAAGACCAACCCTGGCTGTGTGTGTGTGTTTACCTCCTCCAGCTCAGCTGCATGTTGAGAGGGGCAGCCATCTCCAGAGGTTTGGTAATACAGTGGATACCGCTACCCCCATCACATCGCTATGGGGGAGAGGAGAGGAGAGGAGAGGAGAGGAGAGGAGAGGAGAGGAGAGGGGAGGAGAGGGGAGGAGAAGGGAGGAGAGGAGAGGAGAGGAGAGGAGAGGAGAGGAGAGGAGAGTATTCACCTGTTACCAGATATGAGTGAAATCTTATCTGTTTGATTAGCCTTCCGGCTCTGCTGTTTCTCCACAAAGCCTCCCAGTTCCACTGCTCTATTGGATTAGATGTATTTAAATATCGTTTTGTTTGTCTTGCAGAGATAGATACCATGGGAATGCATTGGCCAGTTGCTCGTGGGTATGTACACATTTAAAAAGAGCACCTTAATAATATATATATATACACACAGTATATATTTAGTCAACCGCGAAACCTATGCTAATCCTTTTAAGTATAATTTCACTCTTGAGGGTTAAATATTTTAATTGATTGAGATAATTGGTCTTGTGAAGACATTTTGTTGACAATGACTATTCATTTTCCCATTACTTCCATGAGTCTGTCCCTCTGGGGGCTGGGGATGGGCAGTTGGAGGTGTGTGAAGTGATGGGAAAAAGATGCATCTTTTTAATGTTGCCTCCACACCCCTTTCACAGCATCACACTGTAAGACTGAGCGTGGTACCATCTCTTAGACACAAGTCATCATTGGCACATCTGATTTTCCTGATGCCTGGGCGTGTGTGTGTGTGTGTGTGTCTGATTGGCCCTAGTGTCTGATTGGTTCAGGGTGGGAGAGGTGAGGCATTTGGAGTTTCACACACAGCTCTGTGAGCACACAGCAGGGAGTGTGTGTGAACTATTTACAGTACACACACTCTCTGTGTTCCCCAGACCTCCCCTGTCACTCCACCACGCTCCCTCAACACAGCGACATGCTCGGGAGTACGTAGCTTAACAGCTCATGCATGTTAGCAAGCGCGCGTCAATGAATGCCATTACTGACTTTCGTATTCATATGACTGGACCATTCAACAATTCACTATGCACAGGCTCTGCCAGCCAGCGATTTTCCAATTTCCAATTTGTTAACTTAATTTCAATGTCCTGCCAGCAGGTGTCCAAATTAATTGGTTTCCCTGGTGTCGTGTGTTAGATGCACTGTTGTCTCCATGCTTTTGACAGCACACACTGCACACACTGTATGAGTTTGTTCTCTAGAAGTGATTCATTAGCTAAAGGAAGACTGGGTCTGCGAATGTAGAAACCCTTGAACAGCATGGAAAAAACACACAAACACACGCGCACGCACACACGCACGCACACGCACACACACACACGCGCAGATGCTGGAGATGATGTCATCAGTGCTGGACAGACTCAAAGTGGATCCTGCATGTTGCTGCTGGGATGTCTGGGATATCGCTCTCATAGCACGCCACTCTACACTCAACAGGGCCTAGCAGCTCAATGGCTCTCTGTCTACAGTGATAGACACGTCTGAACACTCTCCCACGGGCTCCAAGGACACTTTTCCATTTGCCCCAACAGGGCCCCATGATCTGGCTCTATGGGAAATGGTTTCCCTATCACGCAACAACCCTCCCTCTCCTTCTCATCCCTCTCTATCTGGATCTGGAAACGCTGCGGGTTGTTCCGTGAGGCGCAAGACAGCTGGAGCGATGAGAGTGAGCTAATATACGTTATCTATCCATAATTCACAGTGTATTATTCCATTATTCATAGAGCTTAGCTGAGTGAGTGGCCCTTATCCCAGCCCACTTTACCAATCTAACATTTATATACATTATTCAGTATTTATGCAGCTGGAAATTAAATCAGCCAATTCTGGTTAAGAACCGTGCAGGGGTGGTGGGTCTCTCTGACCAGGGCACCTGTAACATATTACTGATGGCTTGAGAGAGAGAGAGAGAGAGAGAGAGAGAGGGAGAGAATAGGCCTGTTTTTCAACCAGAGGATGAGTCAGTGGTTAGAGGTTAGTGGCTGATCCCAGATGAAAGGTGTGATGTGATTCTACTTCCTGACCAGGCCAGCCGCTCCAATGTGCTGCTGTAATGATGACGAAGAGCCCTCCTGACCACGGAAATCGCTTTTTGACAAAGCTTTGATTTTCTGAGCGAGTGGGTCGTCTGTGGACCCAGTGATCACGAGAGCGGCGTTCACATTTAATCTGCAGAGCTATTGATCAAGTAGTCCTCTCTCCCTGAGCCCCTTTCCCCCGCCCGCCCACCCTCCCACCTCACTCCCCTCCCAAATCTGTTCCTCTCCACCCCAGCACCACAGCTGGGCGTCACAGCCCTGGAGCAGCCAGTCAAGCGTGATCTTTTCATTCCGCTGCTTTTCAAAACCAGTTACATGTGCTACATACAAATCACCTGATCAGACAAAATCATTAAGCTGGAGAGTCTCCCACTGCGTCCTCAGTGTGTGTGTGTGTGTGTGTGTGTGTGTGTGTGTGTGTGTGTGTGTGTGTGTGTGTGTGTGTGTGTGTGTGTGTGTGTGTGTGTGTGTGTGTGTGTGTGTGTGTGTGTGTGTGTGTGTGTGTGTGTGTGTGTGCCACCCTGGGGAGTGTCGAACATTGAGCGGATGGTGAGGTGACAAGCTTTGATTTGTGTGTGTGTGTCTTGCTGGGACGCAGTCGGAGCACATTTCCATATGTATGGTCACAGGGCTAATTAAATCCACCAGCCCACTGATTGCCTGGCACAGAGTCAGACACAGATTGGTGTGCGTATGTTTGTAAGGTAACAGACCAGGGGACAGGACGGGGGTTCTGTGTAGTATCTGTGTGTGTAGTGGGCTGTATGCATGATAGTGTGAAAGAATGGACCAAGCAAGTCGGATGGTTACACACTGAGGGTGTATTCACACTTAGGGGGTATTCACACTGTCACTGATGGGGTATTCACACTGAGGGGGTATTCACACCGAGGGAGTATTCACATTGTCACTGAGGGGGTATTCGCACTGAGGGGGTATTCACACTGAGGGGGTATTCACACTGTCACTGAGGTGGTATTCACAGTGAGGGGTATTTACACTGTCACTGAGGGAGTATTCACACTGAGGGGGTATTCACACTGTCACTGAGGGGGTATTCACACTGAGGGGGTATTTACACTGTCACTGAGGGGGTATTCACACTGAGGGGGTATTCACACTATCACTGAGGGGGTATTCACACTGAGGGGGTATTTACACTGTCACTGAGGGGGTATTTACACTGTCACTGCTGTGTGTGTTTGCACTAGTGTTGCAAAGGGACGGTCTATCACTGGTCATTTTAGAAGTTACCAGTAAACTACCAGAATTTTGGTAACTTTATCTCTGGCCCTCTGTGTGGTCTTATCACATGTAAACTACAGTGCCTTCAGAAAGTATTCACACCCCTTGACTTTGTCCACATGTTGTTGTGTTACAGCCTGCATTTGTCACTGGTCTACACACAATACCCCATGATGTGAAAGTGGAATTATGTTTTTCGAAATGTTTACAAATTAATAAAAAATGGAAAAGCCGGAATGTCTTTAGTCAATAAGTACTCAACCTCTTTGTTGTGAAAAGCCTAAATGAGTTCAGGAGTAAAACAATTCTTAACAAGTCACATAATAAGTTGCATGGACTATGTGCGATAATAGTATTTACCATGATTTTTGAATGACTACCTCATCTCTGTACCACATACATACAATTATCTGTAAGACCCCTCAGTTGAGCACTGAATTTCAAACACAGATTCAACCACAAAGACCAGGGAGGTTTTCCATTGTAGGGCACCTAAATAGACGGGTTGTTTAGAAACACAACCGACACAGGCGCAACTATGGGGCCAAACAGACAGGGTTGGCTTAGACTGGTGACAACATGTCAACTATATTTAGTCTCCAATGTTTTTTATTTTATTTTACCTTTATTTAACCAGGCAAGTCAGTTAAGAACAAATTCTTATTTTCAATGACGGCCTGGGAACAGTGGGAACAGTGGGTTAACTGCCTGTTCAGGGGCAGAACGACAGATTTGTACCTTGTCAGCTCGGGGGTTTGAACTCGCAACCTTCCGGTTACTAGTCCAACGCTCTAACCACTAGGCTACCCTTGAAACACAAATAAATGTGCACAATGACCACTTGTTGTCTATCAAATACATCGTTACAGTTGTTGGTTAGCTAGCTAGTTAATTTTTGCCATATAAGCATTGACATGAAATCAGTCAAAACACCTAAAAAAAAGACAAGGTATCAAGAACAAGATGAATCTAGCTGAAACGAGTCACTTGTGATTACCCACATGGCAGTTTCTTGTCATTGTTGGTAACGATCTGGCCATCCAGAATCATAATAATTTACGGACTTCTGCCCCATTGAAGTAGGCACATCATTTTTGTGATGTTGTCAACTAACCCAACCCGTTGGCAATAAGACATTGAATTTCCCTTGGTGAAGTTATTAACTGTACTTTGAATGGTGTATCAATCCACCCAGTCACTATAAAGATAACAGGCATTCTTCCTAACTCAGTTGTTTGAGAGGAACGAAACCGCTTAGGGATTTCACCATGAGGCCAATGGTGACTTGAAAACAGTTACAGAGTTTAATAGTTGTGATCGGAGACAACTGAGGATGGATCAACAACATTGTAGTTACGCCACAATACGAACCTAAATGACAGAGTGAAAAGAAGGAAGCCTGTAGTGAATCAAAATATTCCATATCATGTATCCAACAAGGCACTAAAGTAATACTGCAAGAAAATGGTCAAAGCAATTCACTTTTTGTCCTGAATACAAAGTATTAGGTTTGGGGCAAATCCAATACAACACATTACTGAGTACCACTCTCCATGTTTTCAAGCATAATGGTGGCTGAATTATGTAATTGGTATGCTTCAGGATAAAAAAGAAATGGAATAGTGCTAAGCACAGGCAAAATCCTAGAGGAAACCCAGGTTTCCACTAGACATTAGGTGATGAATTCAGCTTTCAGCAGGACAATAACCTAAAACACGAGGACAAATCTACACTGGAGTCGCTTCCCAAGAAGACAGTGAATGTTCCTGAGTGGCCGAGTTACAGTTTTGACTAAAATGTATGGAAAAACCTGAAATGGTTGTTTAGCAATGATCAACACCCAATTTGATAGAGCTTTAAGAATTTTGAAAAGAATAATGGGCAAATGTTGCGCAAACCAGGTGTGGAAAACTCTTAGAGACGCATCCAGAAAGATTTACAGCTGTAATTGCTGCCGAAGGTGATTCTAACATGTGTTAACTCAGGGGGATGAATACTTATCAAATCAAGATATGTTAGTGTTTTATTTTTCATACATGTTTTTCAAATATTAGAATGTTTCTTCCACTTTGACATTACAGAGTATTTATTTTAGATCGTTGACAAAAAAAATGACAATTTAATTAATTCTAATCCTACTTTGTAACACAACAAAATGTCAAAAAAGTCCAGGGGTGTGTGATTACTTTCTGAAGGTACTGTATATAAAATTATCAAATCATAAATAAAAAATACAATGACAAAGCTTTAAAACATTATCCTAAATATACACCATCTTAGTGAATACTGTATGAATATATATATTTTTAAGTTATTCAAGTATAAATGACCAAAGTTACCATAGATTACCATAGATGACCTGTTAATGATGAAAATTACCAAAGATTCTGGTAACTTTGGTAAATGACTGGTAGTTT